>NC_074668.1:27163791-27463791 GCF_029448725.1 Salvelinus fontinalis | reverse complement strand
GCCGTGACCCCACTCTCTGAGGCTGTCTCAAGGAGAGTTGGGATATGCAAAAAACACATTTCCAATTCAGACATGTATTAATACACACTTGTATACAGTATGTGTAAAATAGGACAAATTTGAGCACTCATAATAATTGAGTAACTTTCTTTATCACGCACAGGCACACACTCGCACGCATGCACTTACTGAACGGACACAAACTTGTTAGCTCATAAATTCAGTTTATATTAGATCACTTAGGTTTGAATTGGTTGACAGGCAAGGTGAGGATGACAAAGATTTTCTCAGGCACTACCAGAGACGCACTATTCATTTGATTTTTTTCATAGTTTGAGTCAAACACCTCCTGAGGACCAAGCACTTTTCACCCAGTGCAGAGCAGAGGAAACACCTGATGACAGTCTAGTATCTAAGCCTAAAGTAAAATACACAGTGGAATAAAATGCCACCCAGAATGGAATTACTGTCTCCCGAAGACTGAAAACGTTCTCTCCAGGGAGAAAAAGCCCTCTGCATTATCTACCAAACATACAGTTCCTTCGGAAAGTATTCAGACATCTTGGCTTTTTCCACATTTTCATATGTTACAGCCTTATTCTAAAATTAATTTAAAAAAGAAAATCCTCAGCAATCTACACACAATACCCCATAACGACATAGCAAATTTCGAAAAAATAAAATGCCTTATTTACATAAGTATTCAGACCCTTTGAACTGAGACTCGAAATTGAGCTCAGGTGCATCCTGTTTCCATTGATCATCCTTGACATGTTTCTACAACTTGATTAGAGTCCACCTGTGGTGAATTAAATTGATTGGACATGATTTGGAAAGGTACACCAGTCTAGATAAGGTCCCACAGTTGATAGTGCATGTCAGAGCAAAAACCAAGCCATGAGGTCGAAGGAATTGTCCGTAGATCTCCGAGACAGGATTGTGTCGAGACACAGATCTGGGGAAGAGTACCAAAACATTTCTGCAGCATTGAAGGTTCCCAAGAACACAGTTGCCTTCAACCTTCTTAAATGGAAGAAGTTTGGAAGCACCCAGACTCTTCCTAGAGTTGGCCGCCTGAGCAAACTGAGCAATCGGGGGAGAAGGGCCTTGGTCAGCGAGGTGACCAAGAACCTGATGGTCACTCTGACAGTGCTCTAGAGTTCCTCCGTGGAGATGGGAGAACCTTCCAGAAGGACAAACATCTCTGCAGCACTCCACCAATCAGGCCTTTATGGTAGAGTGGCCAGACAGATGCCACTCCTCAGTAAAAGGCACATGACAGCCCGCTTGGAGTTTGCCAAATGGCACCTAAAGACTCTTTTTTATTTCACCTTTATTTAACCAGGTAGTCTAGTTGAGAACAAGTACTCATTTGCAACTGCGACCTGGCCAAGATAAAGTATAGCAATTCGACACATACAACAACACAGAGTTACACATGGAATAAACAAAACATAGTCAATAATACAGTAGAATACAGTAGTACAGTAGAACAAAAGAAAACAAAAAGTCTATACACAGTGAGTGCAAATGAGATAAGATAAGGGAGTTAAGGCAATAAATAGGTCATGGTGGCGAAGTAATTACAATATAGCAAATAAACACCAGAATGGTAGATGTGCAGAAGATGAATGTGCAAGTATAGATACTGGAGGGCAAAGGAGCAAGATAAATAAATAAATACAGAATGGGGATGAGGTAGGTAGATAGATGGGCTGTTTACAGATGGGCTATGTACAGGTGCAGTGATCTGTGAGCTGCTCTGACAGCTGGTGCTTAAAGCTAGCGAGGGAGATATGGGTTTCCAGCTTCAGAGATTTTTGCAGTTCATTCCAGTCATTAGCAGCAGAGAACTGGTATGAAAGACGACCAAAGGAGGAATTGGCTTTGGGGGTGACCAATGAGATATACCTGCTGGAGTGCGTGCTACGAGTGGGTGCTGCTATGGTGACCAGTGAGCTGAGATAAGGCGGGGCTTTACCTAGCAGAGACTTGTAGATAACCTGTAGCCAGTGGGTTTGGCGACGAGTATGAAGCGAGGGACAACCAGCGAGAGTGTACAGGTCGCAATGGTGGTAGTGTATGGGGCTTTGGTGACAAAACGGATGGCACTGTGATAGACTGCATCCAGTTTGTTGAGTAGAGTGTTGGAGGCAATGTTAGAGATGACATCACCGAAGTCGAGGATCGGTAGGATGGTCAGTTTTACGAGGGTATGTTTGGCAGCATAAGTGAAGGATGCTTTGTTGCGATATAGGAAGCTGATTCTAGATTAAATTTTGGTTTGGAGATGCTTAATGTGAGTCTGGAAGGAGAGTTTACAGTCTAACCAGACACCTAGGTATTTGTAGTTGTTCACGTATTCTAAGTCAGAGCCGTCCAGAGTAGTGATGCTGGACGGGCGAGCAGGTACGGGTAGTGATCGGTTGAATAGCATGCATTTAGTTTTACTTTTACTTTAAGAGCAGTTGGAGGCCACGGAAGAAGAGGTGTATGGTATTGAAGCTCGTCTGGAGGTTAGTTAACACAGTGTCCAAAGAGGGGCCAGAAGTATACAGAATGGTATCGTCTGCGTAGAGGTGTATCACAGAATCACCAGCAGCAAGAGCAACATCATTGATGTATACAGAGAAGAGAGTCGGCCCGAGGATTGAACCCTGTGGCATCCCCATAGAGACTGCCAGAGGTCCGGACAACAGGCCCTCCGATTTGACACACTGAACTCTATCAGAGAAGTAGTTGGTAAACCAGGCGAGGCAATCATTTGAGAAACCAAGGCTGTCGAGTCTGCCAATAAGAATGTGGTGATTGACAGAGTCGAAAGCCTTGGCCAGGTCGATGAATACGGCTGCACAGTAATGTCTCTTATCGATGGTGGTTATGATGTCGTTTAGGACCTTGAGCGTGGCTGAGGTGCACCCATGACCAGCTCTGAAACCAGATTGCATAGCGGAGAAGGTACGGTGGGATTCGAAATGGTCGGTAATCTGTTTGTTAACTTGGCTTTCGAAGACAGAAAGACAGGATAGGATAGATATAGGTCTGTAGCAGTTTGGGTCTAGAGTGTCACCCCCTTTGAAGAGGGGGATGACCGCGGCAGCTTTCCAATCTTTGGGAATCTCAGATGATACGAAAGAGAGGTTGAACAGGCTAGTAATAGGGGTTGCAACAATTTAGGCAAATAATTTTAGAAAGAGAGGGTCCAGATTGTCTAGCCTGGCTGATTTGTAGGGGTCCAGATTTTGCAGCTCTTTCAGATCATAAGCTATCTGGATTTGGGGGAAGGAGAAATGGTGGGGGCTTTGGCGGGTTACTGTGGAGGGTGCAGGGCAGTTGACCGGGGTAGGGGTAGCCAGGTGGAAAGCATGGCCAGCCGTAGAGAAATGCTCATTGAAATTCTCAATTATAGTGGATTTATCGGTGGTGACAGTGCTTCCTAGCCTCAGAGCAGTGGGCAGCTGGGAGGAGGTGCTCTTATTCTCCATGGACTTTACAGTGTCCCAGAACTTTTCTGAGTTCTGAGAAATGAGAAACTCATTGGCCTGAATGCCAAGCGTCATGTCTGGTTGAAAACTGACACCATCCTTACGGTGAAGCATGGTGGTGGCAGCATCATGCTCTGTGGATGTTTTTCAGTGGCAGGGACTGGGAGTCTGTAAAGGATCGAGGCATAGATTGACGGAGCAATGTACAGAGAGATCCTTGATGAAAACCTGCTCCAGAGCACTCAGGGCCTCCGACTGGGTGAAGGTTCACCTCCCAACAGGACAACAACCCTAAGCACACAGCCAAGACAACGCAGGAGTGGCTTTGGGACAAGTCTTTGAAAAGGTCTTCAGTGGCCCAGCCAGAGCCCGGATTTTAACCTGATCTAACATTTCTGGAGAGACCTGAAAATAGCTGTGCTGCAACGCTCCCCATCCAACCTGACAGAGCTTGAGAGGATCTGCAGAGAAGAATGGGAGAAACTCCCCAAATACAGGTGTGCCAAGCATGTAGAATCATACCCAAGAATACTCGAGGCTGTAATCGCTGCCAAAGGTGCTTCAACAAAAGACTGAGTAAAGGGCCTGAATACTTACGTAAAATGTGATAGCAAATTTAAAAAATTGTTTTTCTAAATTTCTAAAAAACAGTTTTTGCTTTGTCATTATGGGGTATTGTGTGTGTAGATTGAAAAACGATTTAATCCATTTTAGAATAAGACTGTAACCTAACAACATGTGGGAAAAGTCAAGGGGTCTGAATACTTTCCGAAGGCACTGTGCTTCCCCCTCTTAGTGGGAGAAACACGAGTGTCTTTCTCTTGGCTGAAAGAAGTGGGTCATAGTGAATCCATGGTGGTTCCAGAGGGGCTGGGAGGAGAGAGGAGATCAGGAGAGGAGGGAATGAGAGGGCTGTTAATCTTGTCCCTCTCTCAATCTCTCTGATATTCAATTATATTCAGCATTCCGGTGCAATAAAGAAACTCGGCCAGCTCACTCTTGTGTACTTTAACTGAATGCACGGAATTATTCAGCCCGGCTGGCTACACTTTTATTGTTGTAAACTGCAGTTGGATGAGCCACTAAAAATAAAATATGTGATGGCTTCATTTGAAACACTGGCTGGCCTACCATGGCTGTGCGATGGAGTGTTCAATAAACAGTAGCCACAAACCTATTTACAGTCAACCAGCTCTAGCAAGGGACTGTGTAAAACAAGGAAGCAAGGAGAGGTGTAATGCATGGAAATCTACACTACTGTGCCATCAGGCATTATCAAAGCAAAAAACAAAATAATATAATGTTGCACATTCCAGTGGTTTGACATTCCCTATGACCTCCTGCTATGACAATAAATATCAGCAAGCCTTAGCAACTACCATCCTCTCATGACATCCAAACAAGGGCCTCACTACTGTGCAAACAGACCAATTCCTTAAATGAACCTTGTGGAAACACAAAGGTCTAGCTACAGGTTGCTCTGACAATAGTCTCTGCTGGCTTTAGGCTCTGACTGTTCACCTCTTTGTTCATTAACAGGGTTTTCTTCAAAGGGCCCCACGGCCCACGCGCTGCCTAATGCAACAATAGTGTTCACCGGACCTGCTGTTTTGTATCTCTCTCACTCTCTGTCTCTCTCACCTCCTGTTACGACCTGAATGCTCGGCTATGAAAAGCCAACTGACATTTACACCTGAGGTGCTGACCTGTTGCACCTTCTAGCCACAAGAGGACTGGCCACTCAGAGCCTGGTTCCTCTCTAGGTTTAGTCCTAGGTTCCTGCCTTTCTAGGGAGTTTTTCCTAGCCAACATGCTTCTACCTTTGCATTGCTTGCTCTTTGGAGTTTTAGGCTGGGTTTATGTACAAGCACTTTGTGACATCTACTGATGTAAAAAGGGTTTAATAAATCAATTTGATTGATTGTTCCTGTCCCTTCCTCTGTTCCCAGCGGGCCTCTGCATCACAGGCCCTAGGCCATTCTTCTCAGTGAGCTGTGTGATGTCATCCGTGTTTAGCCATATACACGTCAAATGGGTGCATCCCCATTCCACTCCAGTGGCTCTGACTGCCTCCTGTATAAAGGACTAAGTGGGTACTTATGGCTGCTTGGCCATGGTAGCACGGGTAGCTGTATAGAATGTTGATTCATGGTGTTTAAATAGACTACCCCCGGATGTCTGACTATAACGCTGGAGTTTCACTCCACTACATTGTTTCACAGGAGTTATCCAGCAGCGGCAGGAGGTCGGTTTTCTAGGGTGTACTACTCAAACTATGGACAGCAGAGCTGGGTCAGAGACATTGTGCCCCATATTTGAAATTATTTGAAGTGTGGTTGATTTAGCTTCTAGTAAGCTTTTTTTTTTTTTTTACTATTCCATTGGTTCTATCCAGACAAATTTAGTATAACTGCGTCTCAAGTATTTGAAATGTGTTTGACCAAGGTCGTCTGTACAGTAAATCTGTTTGCTTCTGTTCAGTCCTGTTATTCTCCATTGAGAAATGTTTCCACGGACGACAGATCCACTCTTGACAAGAGCCATGCCCTGTTATTCATCAGCTCTGAATACAGCAGGTATGTAAAGAGAGAGATTACAGTGGTTAGTGGCACTCAGGTTCAAGACTGGGAAGTGTTACAATAAAAATACACTTTTCCATTGTACTATGTTTCAATAGACCTGTCTGACTGGAGTTATTAGAAGTAAACAAGTCTCACACACTAACAGGCTATTGATTTATTTTTGCATTACTATTGATAAACCAATAAACCGATGAATAAATTCACTGCTAACAGATATTAAAGTCAATGTACTGTTAGCAGGTATTGTCAGCTGCTTGTGATTACTCAATACTCAATCAATACTTAAGAGTGCACAGTTGTTTTTAATAAATCAAGCAGTGTGACTTTTGATATGTGCAGTTAATCTGTTAAATGGATATGTGTATTCAGTCTCTCTGAAGCCTAATCTAGAAAAAGTATTCTCAACTCTATTGGGAGTCACCCAAACGCATTAGCCTTTTCACATAAAAAATATAGAGATTGCTTACATCTGACTTTATATCCATCGTTTTTGAGGTTTGTATCATTCTCTTTTTAAGTAGTTGTGCCTCCTGCCTTCTCGGTTACTAAGGAAAACCTCTTTCCATACAAAAACTTGAGCTGCTAGGAAAAGATTTCATGGCTCCCCATGAAAATAAACATACAGTGGAGTGGAGAGTGCCAAGTTATTATAGCTTGGACTCTTTCCAGTGCCTCAGCAGTCAGAGAGGCGAGCCAGAAACCGGTGGGAAGTGAGATGGCAACTGGAGGGTTGCTGGTATAAAATCCTAGATGCCATTGCGCCTTTGAGCAAGGTAACTATCCCCCCACAACAACTGCTTCATGGGCGCCCAGTGCGGCAGCCCCCTGCTCCAACCTGTATATGTACTTTGTGTGTCTTTATGCGGGATCGGGATTGAAAAAAAATCAGAAGTCAAATTTTGGATGGACCTTGTGTACAATTGACAAATAAAGTCATCTAAATCTGTAAGTGTGTTTGGCAAGAGAGGGCATGGATTTATGATCAAGTATAATTATTACTAATAACCCTGGGCTTGCAAGGTCTGGTTTCAAAACTGGTTGTGTAAATATTTTCTTAAAGCCATTCCATAACTTAAACAGTTACATTTGTCAGCGTGTAGCTATGCGCTGTGCAGCAGCAAATCCAAGCAGAGCCAGAAAGCAAAGCCCAAAGATGCCAGCCTTGTATGACTATGGTAAACTAATACTCAAAGTTCATGGAAGGCGAGGACTGAAAAGCTCCGAGCAAGGTTTCTCAGTAATGTTTCATGTTTGAGTGGTCATATCCTAAGTACTGTGCTTTAAGGGTATTTAGTGAACAAGAGGCACCACTAGCGTGCAATCACCAGACTTTACAAAATCAAAAATCCATGAAAATATCTGTTCTTGTTTCCCTGAGAGTCCAATTAAGTAAAATCCCATCTGAATACATTTGCTGAGTTGCTGTTTCATGTAAAATAGTTAGCTACAGCCCAAGGCTGGGCATTGATAGAGATACATTGTAGAATTTCAGTTTGTGCAGATTATCGATTCTGATTCTACGAGGTCATTATTGCATGTTTTCAGAATGCTGCTGAACTTGCAGATATACCTGCCCTGCTGTGTTCCTTGGACAAATGCCAACTTAATAACGATTGGTAAACATCTTCCTCCTATGCTTGTATCTGGGTACTATAGAAATTGCATTCATGAGACTAAATGCTCTGCCACCCACCATTGATTTCATCATAGCCTCATTGTGAATGAGTCTGGTAAACCTCAAACGATCTCACAGGCCTTAGTAATTAGCCTGTGAACAAGACTTTTCCAGTTAATGGATGATTAGGAGATTAGGTGACACTTTAATGACAGGACTATTCAATCGTACAAGTGACATATTGACTGGAAACGGACCACCCCGGGGTGCCTATATTCTCTCCTTAGATGCACAAAGGAAAAATGGAGAGTTGTACCACCTCTGCCACAAACTAATTCCAGAATCCCAGCGCTTTGGCGTGTTTCTGTGAGTGGCTTTAGTACACAATAACAGCACTTACAGTTAAATGCAGCAGCTCTCGCAGGGTAGAAATTTGACAAACTCACTTGTTGGAAAGGTGGCACCCTTGTGAAAAAGTTGAAAGTTACTGAGCTCTTCAGTAAGGGCATTCTACTGCCAATATTTGTCTAAGAAGATTGCATGGCTGTGTGCTCGATTTTATACCTGTCAGCAACGGGTGTGGCTGAAATAGCCGAATCCACATGGTGTCCACATACTTTTGTATATACAGTGAATCCGGAAAGTATTCAGACACAAATGTTAACGGAAATATCACATTTACATACAGTAAGTATTCAGACCCTTTACTCATCACTTTGTTGAAGCACCTTTGGCAGCGATTAACAGCCTCGAGTCTTCTTGGGTATGACGCTACATGCTTGGCACACCTGTATTTGGGGAGTTACTCCCATTCTTCTCTGCAGATCCTCTCAAGTTCTGTCAGGTTGGATGGGGAGCGTTGCAGCACAGTTATTTTCAGGTCTCTCCAGAGATGTTCGATCAGGTTCAAATCCGGGCTCTGGCTGGGCCACTCAAGAACTTTCAAAGACTTGTCACAAAGCCACTCCTGTGTTGTCTTGGCTGTGGGCTTAGGGCCGTTGTACTGTTGGAAGGTGAACCTTCACCGCAGTCGGAGGTCCTGAGCGCTCTGGAACAGGTTTTCATCAAGGATCTCTGTACTTCGCGCCGTTCATCTTTCCCTCGATCCTGACTAGTCTCCCAGTCCCTGCCGCTGAAAAGCATCCCAACAGCATGATACTGCCACCCCATGCATAACCGTAGGGATGGTGCCAGGTTTCCTCCAGAGGTGATGCTTGGCATTCAGGCCAAAGAGTTCAATCTTGGCTTCATCAGAGCAGAGAATCTTGTTTCTCATGTTCTGAGAGTCATTTAGGTGCCTTTTGCTGAGGAGTGGCATTTGTCTGGCCTCTCTACCATAAAGGCCTGATTGGGAGAGTGCTGCAGCGATTATTGTCCTTCTGGAACGTTCTCCCATCTCCACAGAGGAACTCTAGAGCTCTGTCAGAGTGACCATCGGGTTCTTGGAGACGTTCACTGCTGCAGAAATGTTTTGGTACTCTTCCCCAGATCTGTGCCTCGACACAATCCTGTCTCGGAGCTCTACAGACAATTCCTTCGACCTCATGGCTTGGTTTTTGCTCTGACATGCACTGTCAACTGTGGGACCTTATACAGGCAGGTGTGTGCCTTTCCAAATCATGTCCAATTAATTGGATTTACCACAGGGGGACTCCAATTTGTAAAAACATCTCAAGGGATCATCAATGGAAAAGGATGCACATAAACTCAATTTCGAGTCTCATAGAAAAGGGTCTGAATACTTATGTAAGGTATGTTTTTGATTTTTATACATTTGCAAAAACTTCTAAAACATTTTTTTTCACTTTGATTTTAGAATAACGCTTTAAAGTAACAATGTGAAAAAGGGAAGGGGTCTGAATACTTTCCGAATACACTGTATAGTGTATCTCTAAATCACCACATTTGGCCATGATTAAACATGCAGCGTGGGGACTTATGTATCCTTGTCTGGGGAGCCAACCTAAATGTCCAGAGGGGCCGAGGGTGAGATGGAGAGAGACGTAGCTGCTGTGGCTGCTGTTTCTGATACTGGGTCTGCCAATCAGAGCAGGGCAACACAGGACAGGAGGAAAGCCCCTGGGTGAATCTCAATTGTATTAATCATTATTGCTCATGTCCTCTCTCCTCACGTCCTCAATACGCATTGGAGAAGGTTCAAGGTTCCTCCCCTCAGACTTTGCTCCACAATGAGTTTTGAGAAGGAAACAAGGAGTGAGGACACGACACGGAATCAAAGAAATACATTTGAGATTCACCCCATTCCTGGATCCACGGAACAGCTTTCCCATGATGCAACTGGCTGCTAAGGAAACAACTAGAAGGTACAGAATACGAGACACTGACAGACACTCAGTGGCGACCCGTCATTCAGGGTAAGTGGGGCAGATGTGTTGAATTATTTGGGAGGAATGCCTGTTTTGCCTGTTATTTTGGCATTAATATGTGTCACAGTTAATAAAGCCGCGTACAAACATGCCTCTTTTTTGCTTTCTTGAGTAAGGCAACTCCAAAATGCAGGTGTTTCAGTCTAGCTCAGTGCTTTCTGTCGTGGTGGGGCAGCCAGTGGAAAATACGGAGCGTAGGGGTTGGTAATGTTCTGTAATGGAGCCGTGATTGGCTCAGTGTTCAGTTTTCACTCATGGGGAGACTACGTCACTACCAAATCGAAGGGTAGAGCAAAAATATTCAAGCCCCTTGGGTGCTGCCATTGAGTTACATTAGAAGTGCCCATCCATGGAGGCTCAAGGTCATTGGCCACTGATAAAATGACATCAAATCACATTGTATCTACAGCAGCTTTCATTGGACTGATCATGTCAACATCATACTTTTAAAATCTTAGCTAGCAGTCATCATGAATCAAGTCGAATCTACTGGCAAATCCTTTTTAATCCTTGTCATATGAAGAGAAATAATGAAGAGAAATTATAAATAAAACGTATCGGTGCTCATCGGCCATTGGACAAACATTGCACAATAAGTTGGAAATCGCGAATTCAACAATGGTTTGGAAGGAATCAGTAGCTAACTGCAAGCATTGCAAAGCGATCACTAGCTTGCTATTCAGTGGAGTGGGTGTGTGGAGTGGGTTTAAGGGTCTCTTTTCCAAGCTTAAAATTTTAAACATTCAACATTTACCATGGTGTGAATCGAGCATGACTTATGCCTCGTTCAAAACAACTGGAAACTCAGACCTAGGAAATCTGATTCCAGTGAGTTCAAGACAACTGGGAACACTGAAAAAAATGAGCTCCGACTGGGAAAATACTTTTTGAACAGTCATCCAACTCGGAATTGCAAGTCAGGAATTTGGGCCTCTTTCTAGAGCTCCGACCTGAAGATCACTGCTTTCTAACCTTGTTTTTTCCCCCTGTTTTAGAGAAATGTCATTATCGAATATTGTAAGAGCTTTAATTGTCTGCATATATGCCCCCTTTATTTATCCTATGGTTCTGACTTGGTGTATAGGGAGAATACTGTAAGAACGGCCCATGTTCTAAATTCTGTCGCTGTACATTTTAAAAGTGCTGAGAAAATAGTTAAATTAACTACGTCCGTCCTAGCTCGCTCATGAATGTCTTAATTGAAATGATGGATTGTCCCCTTATGCCATAGTTTGTACATCTCAATTGTCCGTAGAAACCACATTTGTTTAAGCAAGTCAGCCATATCAGCTATGTATTGTTTTTAAAGGCAGTAAACGAGGCTGAATGAACTGTTTCGCTGCCAGACAAGGCTCTGGTGATAGCCAGGTGTAGCAGTAGTAAAGTGTTGGGATAGCTTTATGTAGGCTCTAACAGTGTGTGTGCACACCGTTTGTCACCGTTACAGTGCAATTCATGTATTGTGTAGTGTTGTGTAGTGGGCATGCATCTAAAAATGTATTTATTGTGTTTGCCCCACCAAGATTTACATTCTAAAATCGCCACTGCAGGCTAGGGGACAAGGGTTACATACTAAAATACAAAAATGGCAGGTCTGTTTCTGTCTCACTTCAGAGACAGGTAGGTAGCCTAGTGGTTAATAGTGCTGGGCCAGTAACTGAAAGGTTGCTGGTTCAAATCCCCAAGGTGTAAACTTCTGCTGTTCTGCTAGAGGAAAGCAGTTAACCCCCAACAACCATTGCTCCCTGGGCACCGATGATGTGGAATTTGATTAAGGCAACCCCCCCCCCCCCCCCCCCCCCCCCCCGGGTTAAATGTGGAAGATGAATTTTGGTTGAATGCATTCAGTTTTTCAACACTGACAAAACCAGTGAGCCAGCAGTTAATTTCCTTCCTGCTTCAATTGACTCCATCAGAGTTTGGCCCTGGAAGAAGCATGAGCTTTACAGGTGAAATCAGTGATCACACATTTAAAAAAAATACTATAGTACTGTTGTGTTTTTTGCGGACTTTACTGTACTATAAACACTGTAGTGTTTTTGCAGATAAGTAGTATTTAATGTAGTATACTGTAGTATTTACAGTTAACTATAATATATATACTGTAGTAAAACAAAACTATTTTATACTATAATAATTAACGTGTTTTTGCAGACTAGTATACTGTAGTATTTAATGTGTTTTTTCAGACTAATATATTTCAGTATTTAATGTATTGTTTTTGAGGACATTATTGTAGCACTTACTATAGTTTTTTGTTTTATTATCTTTGATATAGAAGTTGATGCCTTCTCCTTGTGTAAACCTACTGAGGAAATACTAAAATATCAAATTTTCCTTAACCAGTAGGTAGGTGATCTGAACAGATAGTTCAGTGCTTCTGCTCTTTTCTGTCATCTGTAATCACCACAATTGTATGGTCTATACTTAGCATGTATGATTCTTACTTATCCGTGGCACAAATTGGGATATGGGGGAGGGGAATGGGCAGGGTATATGCAAATGTTATACGGTAGTATTTACTATTGTTTAAAAAGTGTAATTTTTGTGGACTGTAGTGTTATTGCGGACATTACTATAGTATTTACTATACTATTCTACAGTATACTACAACATTATATAGTAAGTAGTGTGCTGGAAATGTTTTAAGTTTGTGCTTTTCTAATAACAAATTTCAGCATTCTATTCATATGCTTTTCTAATATTCATATGCTTTTCTTTTTTTCTGTGTTCATGCATGTCACGATCGTCTTTAGGTGAATGAGTAGACCAAGGCGCAGCGTGATAGGAATACATCTTCTTTTAATATAACGAAGACGACAACTGAAGAACACTGACAAACTAATACAAAAACAACAAACGATCGTGAAGCTATACAAACTACGTGCACACATGCAACATAGACAATTACCCACAACCTACCTAATGCCTATGGCTGCCTTAAATATGGCTCCCAATCAGAGACAACATTAGACAGCTGTCTCTGATTGAGAACCATTCCAGGCAACCATAGACTTACCTAAACACCTACACTGAACACAACCCCATGAACTCTACAAAAACTCCCTAGATAATACATCACCCAAGACGAGACAAACACACTCAAACATCCCCCATGTCACACCCTGACCTAACTAAAATAATACAGAAAACAAAGATAACTAAGGCCAGGGCGTGACAATGCAAGTGACTGACCGAACGAATCCTCACTATCGGTAGCTGGAATTTGGCAGTACGCCCAGACTTTGTTTTGAGAACGAAAGATATCTCAGTTTCAAGGTCTCCGCTTAGAGAGAAGAAGCCCCGTGAGGTATTGGCCTGTCACATGTTATGAACCAGTATTGGTTGGTCGCATGAATGAAACAAAATGGAAATTATGAATTATTTATGCTAAATCATGCAACAATTGTTTGTGTATAGTCGTATATAAGACAACTGCTGAGACAACGCGAGGAGAACTTCTGACAGACGTTCACTATGGTGCATCAAGTTTGTTGGAACCTCCCCAGGACGCTGAAACTAAACAATGATTAATTTAAGATTGACTTTGAGTGTCGCTGTGTAAGAATTTCCACAATGTTTCGAGGGATATACAGTGTGTAGTATAGTGTTCTACAGTTTACTACAGAATTACAGAGTAAGTACTGGTGTATTCCATAGTACCCTGAGGTATTTTTTCATGTGGGTGAGAAAGAAAGAAGTGCATGAGGCAGAAAGCAATTGATGACTTGATTTACACTGGAAGAAGTTAATCTAGGCAGCTGAAGGGGTTTTCATTAGTTTGGCAAGATGTTGCAGCAAAAGAGGTGCAGATGTAAGTTAAGTGGTATTTTATAACTGTGCTGAGTTCAGGACTCACCAGTGCAGGAATGCCTACACATGGGATGCATTACAGTACTCCAGCCGGACTAACTCCTTAGTTTCCACCCTCAGATGAATTCTCTTGTATGTTGAGGAATGTGACATCCCACTGAAAAAAATTATACTGTATGGATGTTATTTGGTAGTTAGATTCCTAGAAACATTTGAAATGCTGTAGTAGTAAAGTCTGTTACTAGGGCTGTATTCAGTAATACATCAAGGTCTCCTACATGTGCGTAATCACCTATACTGTACGCTCATCATGTACAGTACTATATACATAAAACCAGCACATCCCATTCAGTTATCTTTTCTAATAGCAGCTTGTTTCACATTGAGGTACAGTACACTTGCAGATGATCTCTCTACTCATCAAGTAAAGTACACATTTAAACCTGCCCATCTAAATGTCAAATAGCAGCTTGTGTTACAAATTACACACCCCCTCCTCCACTGCAGTCTGCTCAAACTGGTACAACCACATAAAACAAATACTACAGTTTACTATAGAATACTATAAGACACACTGTAGTATCCCTCAAATGTGTAGTGCTTACTATATCATTTTGTAGTATACTGTAGAATACTACAATATTATATGGGAAAAAAACATTGTATTAAATAATACAGCAATGTCCACAAAAACAATAGTGTCTGCAAAAGCACTAGTTTTTAAAACCATAGTAATACTACAGTATACAACTTGCATATAGCGCAACCATTCCCCTCCCCTGTACTCCAATTTGTGCCACCCATGAGTGAGAAACCTACATGCCAATTATACACCTTATGTTGTGTTCCCTACAGGTTATAGAAAAAAAGTAGAAAAGCTGAACTCTGTTCAGACTTCAGTTCTACCTACAGGTTTTTGAAAATTTGCTCTTTTAGTATTCCCTAGTAGGTTTCAAGGAGAAAGCCTCCACTATTTATTTTATTTAACCTTTATTTAACTAGGCATGTCAGTTAAGAACAAATTCGTATTTACAATGCTGGTCTACCAAAAGGCAAAAGACCTCCTGCGGAGACGGGGGCTGGGATAAAAACATATATCTATATAAATAACATAAATATAGGACAAAACACACATCACGACAAGAGACAACACAACATAAAGAGAGACCTAAGACAACAACATAGCAAGGCAGCAACACATGACAACACAGCATGGTAGCAACACAACATGATAACATCATGGTAGCAACACAACATGGAAGCAGCACAAAACATGGTACAAACATTATTGGGCACAGACAATAGCACAAAGAGCAAGAAGGTAGAGACAACAATACATCACGCAAAACAGTCACAACTGTCAGTAAGAGTGTCCATGATTGAGTCTTTGAATAAAGAGATTAAGATTAAACTGTCCAGTTTCAGTGTTTGTTGCAGCTCGTTCCAGTGGCTAGCTGCAGCGAACTGAAAAGACGAGCGACCCAGGGATGTGTGTGCTTTGGGGACCTTTAACAGAATATAACTGGCAGAACGGGTGTTCTATGTGGAGGATGAGGGCGGCAGTAGATAGCTCAGATGGGGGGAGTGAGGCCTAAAACAGTTTTATAAATAAGCATCAACAAGTGGGTCTTGCGACAGGTATACAGAGATGACCAGTTTACAGAGGAGTATAGAGTGCAATGATGTGTCCTATAAGGAGCATTGGTGGCAAATCGTATGGCCGAATGGTAAAGAACATCTAGCCGCTCAAGAGCACCTGACGATCTATAAAGTCTCCCTAAACTAGCATGGGTAGTATGGTCACCTAAATCAGGGTTAGTTTGGCAGCTGGGGTGAAAAACAAGCGATTACGATAGAGGAAACCAAGTCTAGATATGTGCTGAGAGAAGAACAGTGTACCGTCTAGCCCTACTCCCAAGTACTTATATGAGGCGACTACCTCAAGCTCTGAACCCTCAAAAGTAGTAATCACACCTGTGGGGAGGGCCATTCTTCTTATCAAACCACTTGACCTTTGTTTTGGAGGTGTTCAGAATAAGGTTAAGGGTAGAGAAAGCTTGTTGGACACTAAGACAGCTTTGTTGTAGAGCATTTAACACAACATCTGGGGAGGGGCCAGCTGAGTATAAGACTGTATCATCTGCATATAAATGTATGAGAGAGCTTCCTACTGCCTGAGCTATGTTGTTGATATAACTTGAGAAGAGCATGGGGACTAGGATTGAGCCTTGGGGTACTCCCTTGGTGACAGGCAATAGCTAAGACAGCAGATTTTCTGACTTTATACACTGCACTCATTGAGAGAGGTAGTTAGTGACACATCTATAACCTGAGCGGAAGCCAGATTGCATACCCGAGGGAATACTATAGACATCAAGAAAGCCAGTCAGTTGATTATTGAAGTTTTTCCAACACTTTTGATAAACAGGGCAAAATAGAAATAAGCCTATAACAGTTAGGATCAGCTTGATCTCCCCCTTTAAATAAAGGACGAACCGTTGCTGCCTTCCAAGCAATGGGAACCTCCCCAGAAAGGAGAGACAGGTTAAAAAGGTCGGAGATAGGCTTGGCGATGATAGGGGCAGCAACCTTAAAGAAGAAAGGTTCTAAACCATCTTACCCAGATGTTTATGTCAAATATAATAAAACACTACAGTAAATACTACAGTTAAGTCTGGAAGAATACTACAGTAATGTCTGCAAAAACACTACATTATACTAGTGAAGTTGAGTTTGATACCGGAGCTCTGAGGCATGCGTTGAAATCGTGAAACAGCTAGCTTCGGAAAAGATGCCGATGCGTGTTTCACTTTATCTCAAGAACGTCCAACGCTTTGTTTGATCACGTGCTTTTTCAAACCGTGTGTTGCAAAATGCGAGATATCACTAATTTCGCCGTTGTTGTTTCGCTGTGCTTTCTTTGATTCCAAGCTGCTTTCAAACAATGACCTCTACTGGACACCGTACTTAAAACTATAATTAGGATTTTGAACAAACAATTTCACTTGACCAGTAGCTTAGCAGGTAGAGTAGGGAACATTCAGTGAGTGAGGCCCTGACGTCAAATCCTGTTGAAAGTACAATAATTTGACAATTGTTTTTTGTGAAACCACACTTTCTGCCAAAGACTTCAGAAAGTCTTGGTTTTGTGTCACTACAGTGTACTACAGTAAAGTCCACATAAACACTACAGTGAATACTATAGTATATAAATATAGCAATGCCACAGTACTTGTACCATAGTATACTATTGCAATTTTTCATGTGGGCACATACAGGCTATGATCAGGCTAGTGGAGGCTCTTCAGCACAAATCACAATCCAATCAGGCTGGCAAAGCTACACTGCTGCCACAACAGCCTCCCCGTGATCTGCGGCAGCTTTTAATTAGTGTGTGTCCTTCAGCCCTCAATTAATTACAAAAGACTACGCAATCACAGTAATTCAATTTGGCCTCAGGCCCCCGGCTTGGCCTTTGACCTTAGCCCTGTGTGCAGTGTGTAGAGGGGGACAAAGTGAGGAAGTGTGCTGCATGGGGTTAGCATTAGAAAGCAATGCTTCATCTGTATTTGCATGTGGAATGAGGGGAGTAGGGGATGCTACGCCGCAAGATGATCTCCTGCTGTAGTAATGCCATAGCACACTTAGTCCAGCATTTGTTTTGGCTTAGTGTTCAAACAGTAAGGTCAATGTTTACATAGGGGAGTGAAGGCTCTGCTGGGGAAACTGTCATCACATAGAAACCCTATAGGGAAGGGATTTCCCACCACACATTGGCAAATAGTGAGAGGTAAATGTTAAATTAAGGCAATTATACTAGGGAGAGATTATGGAGGGATGGGCAGCACTTGCCTGGAAATGAGGCCAGGCTGGGCATGGGATGAGCATCCATTCTCCTGGCAGAGTCTGCCTCTCTTCTATGTCAGAAGAGGGACCTTAGACATCGCCACCTACTGAGAAGTGTTCTAAGATCAATTCAAATGTTAAATGTGTCACACTCTTGTGTAGACGAACAGTGAAATGCTTACTCATGGGTCCTTTTCCAACAATGCAGAGTTAAAGATAAAGATAAAACATTTAATAAAATACAGAAACAGTGACAGGAGGAACAAACACTGTGAATAACGATGAACAATAACGAGTAAAAGTAACATGGCTATATACAGTGGTTCCTCCTTTAAAAGTTGCATCATACTATGGCACACCTTGTGGGCTGCCGTAGCATTCTGTGGCACATCATTTAATTGTCAGCCATTTTTTCTGTTAATGCAAGTTAGTGCTAGTTTGACAACTAGAGGGCATCTTTGAAAAGCATTTGATAGTCTTCCATATTGCAGGCACGCGGGAGACCGGGGTTCATATCCCGAAGGGGAGGTAGGAGTAGGCTGTCCTTGTAAATAAGAATTTGTTCGTAACTGATTCTATGTGTTATTTCATGTCTTCACTATTATTCTACAATGTAGAAAATAGTAAAAATAAAGAAAAATCCTGGAATGAGTAGATGTGTCCAAACTCTCGACTGGTTCTTGCTTAATTAATTTGATAATTAAAAACTGTAAAAATCCAAATAACTTCACAGATCTTCATTGTAAAGAGTTTAACACTGTTTCCCATGCTTCAATGAACCATAAACAATGAATGAACATGCACCTGTGGAACGGTCGTTAAGACACTAACAGCTTACAGACGGTAGGCAATTAAGGTCACAGTTATGAAAACTTAGGACACTAAAGAGGCCTTTCTACTGACTGAAAAACACCAAAAGAAAGATGCCCAGGGTCCCTGCTCATCTGCGTGAACGTGCCTTAGGCATGCTGCAAGGAGGCATGAGGGCTACAGATGTGGCCAGTGCAATAAATTGCAATGTCCTTACTGTGAGACGCCTAAGACAGCGCTACAGGGAGACAGGATGGACAGCTTATCGTCCTCGCAGTGGCAGACCACATTTAACAAAACCTGCACAGGATCAATACATCCAAACATCACACCTGCAGGACAGGTACAGGATGGCAATAACAACTGCCCGAGTTACACCAAGAACGCACAATCCCTCCATCAGTGCTCAGACTGTCCGCAATAGGCTGAGAGGCTGGACTGAGGGCTTGTAGGCCTGTTGTAAGGCAAGTCCTCAACAGACATCTCCGGCAACAACGTCGCATATGTGCAGAAACCCACTGTCGCTGGACCAGACCGGACTGGCAAAAAGTGTTCTTCACTGACGAGTCACGGTTTTGTCTCACCAGGGGTGATGGTCGGAGTCACGTTTATCGTCGAAGGAATGAGCGTTACACCGAGGCCTGTACTCTGGAGCGGGATCGATTCGGGGGTGGAGGGTCCGTCATGGTCTGGGGCGGTGTGTCACAGCATCATCGGACTGAGCTTGTTGTTATTGCAAGCAGGCAATCTCAATGCTGTGCATTACATGGAAGACATCCTCCTCCCTCATGTGGTACCCTTCCTGCAGGCTCATCCTGACATGACCCTCCAGCATGACAATGCCACCAGCCATACTGCTCGTTCTGTGTGTGATTTCCTGCAAGACAGGAATGTCAGTGTTCTGCCATGGCCAGTGAAGAGCCCGGATCTCAATCCCATTGAGCACGTCTGGGACCTGTTGGATGGGTGAGGGCTAGGGCCATTTTCCCCAGAAATGTCCGGGAAATTGCAGGTGCCTTGGTGGAAGAGTGAGGTAACATCTCACAGCAAGAACTGGCAAATCTGGTGCAGTCCATGAGGAGGAGATGCACTGCAGTACTTAATGCAGCGGGTGGCCACACCAGATACTGACTGTTACTTTTGATTTTGACCCTCCATTTGTTCAGGGACACATTATTCAAACATCTGTTAGTCACATGTTTGTGGAACTTGTTCATTTTATGTCTCAGGTGTTGAATCTTATGTTCATACAAATATTTACACATGTTAAGTTTGCTGAAAATATACGCAGTTGACAGTGAGAGGACGTTTCTTTTTTTGCTGAGTTTATTATGGTGTATCTATTCCATGAAAAACGAAAAACCCTATGGGTAAATTCAGACTGTTTCTCTCTCGGAGCGCACACTGGATGTTCGGGCCGAGGAGTAGGGTTGATTTGAGAATTTTGGCCTTACAACGGCAGTCAAGCACCTAAGCTAACGTTGGCTAGCTTGCTAGCTACTTCCAGACACAAATGAGACCACTTCCACCATTTTACTCGCCCTAGCAGAGCTGGTTAGGCAGTTTTCGTGTAAACCAGAGCGTTGGTAACTAACTGTGCTGTAGGAAACAATTTAATTATGCTTTTTTTGCTCACGCTTACTGACACCGGCCATATTCAACGGATGTTGAGAGCTAATGAATTCATTATTCTGCGCTCTGGTACACTCAGACGAGAGTGTTCTGTAATCGGAGTAGATGGCCAGAGCAAATTTACGAAGCACCCGAATGTCCATTGAGAACACACAACGACTATACCATTTAGCTAAACTAATAATGACGGGAATAATGAAGTCAATAAACGTTGGGTAGTTAGATAGCCTATAGTTAAGATACTGTCAAGTTTGATGTATAACTACTAACATTAGGAAGTTAGCATACATACCGGTACATACTGCTGTAATGATATGCTATATACAGGGAGTACCAGTACCAAGTCGATGTGCAGGGGTACGAGGTAGCTACGTACATATAGGTAGGGGTAAAGTGACTAGGCAACTGGATAGATATAGAGTAGCAGCAGCGTATGTGGTGAGTGTGAAAGTGTATGTGTCTATAGTATTCTCTCTGGTATGCAATCTGGCTTCCGCTCAGGTTATGGATGTGTCACTGCAACCTAAATTCACCTTATAGGATACATCACTGCACTCTATACTCCTCTGTAAACTGGTCATCTCTGTATACCCGTAGCAAGACCCACTGGTTGATGCTTATTTATAAAACCCTCTTAGGCCTCACTCCTCCCTATCGGAGACATCTACTGCAGCCCTCATCCTCCACATACAACAGCCGTTGTGCCAGTCACATTCTGCTAAAGGTTTCCAAAGCACACACATCCCTGGGTCGCTCATCTTTTCAGTTCGATGCAGCAAGCAACTGGAACAAAAACAAACTCAAACGGGACAGTTTTATCTCCATCTCTTCATTCAAAGACTCAATCATGGACACTGACAGTTGTGGCTGCGTCGCGTGATGTATGCAATAATGTTTGTACCATGTCTTGTGCTGCTTCCATGTTGGTCTGCTGCCATGTTGTGTTGCTCCCATGCTGTGTTGCCGTGTGTTGCTGCCATGTTATGTTGTTGTCTTAGGTCTTTTTATGTTGTGTTGTGGTGTCTGTCGTGATGTGTGTTTTGTCCTGTATTTTTTATTTTTTATTTCTTTTAAATTCCAGTCCCCGTCCCTGCAGGAGGCCTTGTGGCTTTTGGTAGGCCGTCATTGTAAATATGAATTAGTTCTTTATTTAACTAGCAAGTCAGTGAAGGTTACATTTAAAAAAAAGATGTGTGGACATATATGGTGTGTGTCTGTGTGTGTATGTATATATGTGTTGGGGTGTCAGTGTAAGTATGTGTGTGTAGCGTCAGTGCAAGAGCGGTAGTGCAAAAAAAAGGGTCAATGCAGGTAGTCCAGGTAGCCATTTGACTAGCTATTAAGCGGTCTTATTTACCAGTCTTATGGCTTGGGGTTAGAAGCTGTTCAGGGTCCTGTTGGTTCCAGACTCAGTGCATTGGTACCGTTTGCCGTGCGGTAGCAGAGAATATTCTATGGCTTGGGTGGCTGGAATGTTTGACATTTTTGGGTGCCTTGCAATTGCCATACAAACCAGGGATGCAACCAGTCAAGATGCTCTCAATAGTGCAGCTGTAGAACGTTTTGAGGATCTGAGAGCCCAAATCTTTCCAGCCTCCTAAGAGGTTGGAGGTGCTCTTGTGCCCTCTTTACAACTGTGTGGGTGTGTGTGGACCATGTCTGGAAGCTCTTGCCCTGCTCCATTCTAGCCGCATTGATACGGATGGGGGCGTGCTCGCCCCTCCGTTTCCTGTAGTCAACGATCAGCTCCTTTTTCTTGCTGAGGGAGAGGTTGTTGTCCTGGAAAGACCTTTAAACCAGGTTTTTAACCAAGATTAAGCTTAGTCCTCAGTATACAAAAACAATAACAGAAAATGTTCTATTCCCCTGGACATGGAACATCTGTGAGTGTCTTCATTGCTGCACACATAAAACGAGACTCTCACACTAAATGTCAACAGGATACTAAAGCAGAGATATGCAAGCACATAAAAAGGCCTGTGGGTGAAAGAGGTAAACAATACCTTAGTGATAAATCAGTGTCTGTTCTGCTGTGTGTCTTTGCGTTTGATTTGTATGTTCAGTGAGGAAGTCTAGAGAGAAGAAAGAGGAGAAAGCAAAGAGAGAACAGATAAATAATGCAAGGGGACATTAACATCAAAGGGGTTGGAACAAAAAAAAGTGATGCAAAGAGGGAGCGTTTCGGGTGAAGTGCCATTTTCGATTAGCGGATGGAGCGGCGTGGCTTTGCCCTCTCCCAGTGCTGTTCTCTCTACGTGGCTGGGCACATTGAACTACACACATCAGAGAGCCACGTCACCTGCTCCATTTTCCTGCTGAAGTGATCTCTACAGATCAGAAAGGAAGCAGTCCTAATTGATAATGAGATATTTATATTGCTACATGTGTAGATACCAGCCACCACTCACATGGGAGAGCTGGTCCCTGGTGCTCTACTCGGCAGTTTGCTATTGTGTGGTTGACGATAAATATGGACAATTATCCTGAGTTGATTGTCTCAACATAAGCCTCTAGGGAACTGTATCACTGGTGAATTACTTTGCACGGTGGCAACAACCCATCAAGCGCTGTCATAACATCCTTGTCTACCACAACGTCAGGGTCCTAGGTAATTGCTGGGGACCAATTATGCTTTTCTCCTTGAATTATTCCCCTTGAATTGTTTTCCCTGAGTAGTGTGTGTATCTGCTGTGTGCAGTACAAGATGCCCTCCAACCATTTGGAGACGAGATCTAATTATGTCAAAAGTTTAGCTTCACAATGCTAATTTGATTGCGGTGCCTAATTAAAGGTTAATTGAGACAAAATGTGAGACTGAAAAATAAACAAAGGGACTACCTGTATTGGGCACATTGCTGTCTTGTTTATAGTAAAACAATCTAAATGGAAGGATGTTGGGTGGGTTGAATGGTGGCTGGCAGGCAGGATAGACTAGAGCATGATTTATATTCCTGGGCAGATAAGGGAAAAACTTGATGGCTAAATACATGAATAATACAACAAAACCAAAACAGCAGCCGCAGCAGCAGGTCTCTACGGAAACCACAATGAGATTCTCAGTAACCCACAGGGGCCAATGGGATCAAAGGAATGTTTAATGAGCAGTGGGACTGGCACACACTCTGTCTCGCAGTGAACCCTTTTATTTGGAGGTGAAGTGCAACATGGGAGAGGTGCCACTGGCAGACTTTAGATCCGGTCAATGTTCTAGCCAGCCAGTCAGGCAAGCAGTGTGTTAGCTAGCGAGGCGTTTGCCCAGATAAGGGCTGAAGCAGCAGCAGGTGCAGTGTGTTAAAGCCCCTGTCATACTCCCAGGCAGGCAGGCAAGCAGGCAGGCAGGCAGGCAAGTAGTCCTCTGGCAGACCTTCCCAGGCTCAGGGACTCTCCACTTATTAATTATCCAGGCTGAGGCTAAAATTCTGTCTGTCTGCCTGCAAGTCAGCTTGCCTGCCTGCGTCTGTCTGCCTGTCTTTCGGTTGGTAATCTATCTACCTGCTTGCCTGCCTGCCTCTGTGGCTGCAGGAAGCTAGGGGCTGTCATTGAGGAATACAGTGAGGTTTCTTACAATACACTGTTTTGGTATGGCATCCCTGTAGACCCTGTCAGACAGGGATATACTGAGATTCCTTTACATTACTGTGGGCTGTCATGGAGGGATACAGTGACACTCACTTATCTTTACTATGTGGAGCCCTGGGGAAGCGCTGGTGTCACTCATCAGCTCAAGGGACTCGCTGCAGTCTCCCGTCCATTCCATTTCCTTTACCTGGGGATGAAAAAGGTCACACCGATGAACTTCTCATACAAGCGTGATAATGGCTGCACCCCTAATCGCACCCTATTCCCTATATGGTGCTCTACTTATGACCAGAGCACTATGGGCCCCTGTCAAAAGTAGTGCACTACATAGTAAATAGGGAATGACTTTTCTCAGCGCTTTCTTTTGGAAACGGGTGTGATATGCCTCCAGCCTGATACTTAACAAGACACCATGACCTCAATTAGCATGATCATTTCAGAATATATCATCATTTTTCTATTGTTTCATAACTCTATGAACAAGATGCATTTTCACATGCATGTAAGCTAACTCTCGTTGTGTAGTAATAATCATGTTGCTGTAAATATTGTATTTAAAAGATGATTAACATACAACATTAATGACTTGTTTCATGATGTTTGCCCTTGTAGTGTGAGTATGCAGTATTGATATAGTACAGTGAATGGCATACCGTAAGACAGATCTACATGAATAATTTTTTCAGGGATTTAACTAAATTAAAAGATGGGGTTTACCTTTACTCAGAACATTGAAGTATATAAATTATGGTATTTTGGATTTCTGCCTGCATTATGTTAAATGTTTTTATCAATAATCAACCGTAGCCAACACTCCTCTAAGCAGATATTAAAGGCAGGAAATAACACAGAAATCCTACATTTGTCATTAAAAGTCTGTCTGGCACTATTCTTAATGCAGCTTCTGTGATTATCTGGGAAGTGACATGTTTTGTCATTTAAATCTACCATGATGTCATCTACCATACAACATACCAATGTGAACCTAACATCATATCAGCAGGAATAAAAACGCATCACACTTTTATTTGCAGACCACAATGTGTACTGAGAAAATCAACCACTGTCGTTCCTTTTCCGGTATCCACTTCGTAGTTCCAAGACGCTGTATAATATTCAGAACTCTCAAAGTGGAACACATGCTGCCAATCAAACAAGATTCCTCTCTCCTTTAGATATCTGATGGCGGTTAACAAGTGAACATCTATCATTCAAAAATTATCTGATCAATCAATCAATCAATTTTATTTTATTTTATATAGCCCTTCGTACATCAGATAATATCTCGAAGTGCTGTACAGCCTAAAACCCCAAACAGCTAGAATGCAGGTGTAGAAGCACATCTGATCAAATGGAAGACTGGCCTTCCAGAGCTATGTGTATAACAGCTGCTTTCAGATCTGCTAATCCAAATCTAATCCAGGCCAGCATCTCATCTCTTAATCCCCTCATAACACATCTGACCCATAAGGACACTAATTGGATTACAACCAATCTCAATGTAATATACTGGAAAACTGGGATGTGCAGAATAGTGTGTTTGTGGGATGTGCAGCATAGTGTGAGTGAGTGCGAGAGAGAGACAATTTAAAAAATAATACACTGCCCATACACTTGCATAAACAGGTTGAATCAACCTTGTTTCATTTACATTTGAGTCATTTAGCAGACGCTCTTATCCAGAGCGACTTACAGGAGCAATTATAGTTTAGCGTCTTGCTCAAGGGCACATCAGATTTTTCACCTAGTTTTCTCTGGGATTTGAACCAGCGACCTTTTGGTTCCTAAACCCAACGATATTAACCGCTAGGCTACCTTCCACCCCACGTTACACACACACACACACACACACACACACACACACACACACACACACACACACACACACACACACACACACACACACACACACACACACACACACACACACACACACACCCCCCCCCCCCCGTCTCCATCTGTGTGCTTATGCCTCTAAACATTCCCATTTCAAATTGACGTGCTACACTGAGCCCTTGATATGCTTTGTTGGCCAGAGAGATGGCCACTAAAAATGGGTCCTCTCCATGTTACCATGACAACCTGAAAGACCGGGAGGCACAACCAGATTCCATCCTGCCCCGGCTGTCCCAAAAACCTTTTTTTACCCTCCCTGGCCAGCAGACCTTGTTTCCTTCAGAACTGCTCAGTGGTGACAGCATGGACTGTGAACAATAACTACACTTACACCCTTACACGGAGTGCTGCTATTGTGTGTCTGGTTCTTTCAACTTTATTTTGAGCTGACCAGCCAGCCTACAATTTAGGTCTACTCTGAAGTGAGATTGAATGTTGCACTCACCCCTTAATGCCTGATAGTGTGGCTATGAATGTGTTTCACAGCTGCTAAAGGTTTGTATCATATGCAACTAACCGTAATGCAGCCCATGTTTTTTATTTCTTTAAATTACATTTACAGTCCTTATAGCCACTCTGATCTTGTCTAAGATGTTTAACCTCAGATAGTGCTGCTGCCGGAAATCCTTTAGTCTGAGCCGTGCGCGATATGACCTTTACCTCAGGTCCTCCAAGAACTAGAGAGGCAAGGCGTGCAGCTGCTCAACCGCCTGCATGACCGTGGCAGGAGATCAATACTAATTAATTTGGGAGTCTGTTAGGTAATAACAAGCTAGGAAGCTGCTCAGAAAATATGGCTTCCAGAGATCTTTAATTTGTCATGATACAAGGGCAGAAAAACCAAACAAGATTATCTGGCCCCGAGTCGCTGTTTCTTCATGCGTGGCAGATCGGTACTAAAAGCAAGAAGGAAGTATGGGTAATTTAAAGGAGCAGCGCGCTCTTCTTTAGGCTCCCCTTGTCAGGTGAATTTGATTTGGAAATTGCATTGCTGCTAATCAGATTTTTGCTAGTCAGGCTCTGATATGTGAAGTTAAAAACCTGGAGGAATTCAATGAGAAACTGTAAATTAGGCTTTTTTATTTATTTATTTAGGGAGGGACTGCACTGAGTAGTCTAGTCCTGAGGAACATAGGCTACTTACTGAGCATAGGTGTACAGTGTATGTCGAATCTGCCGGTGTCTCAGAATCAAATCAAAGTTTATTTGTCACGTGCGCCGAATACAGTGAAATGTTTACTTACAGGCCATAACCAACAGTGCAATTTTGAAGTAAAAAAATAAATAGGTATTAGGTACAATAAATAAATAGGTACAATAGATAAGTAAAGAAATAAAAACAGTAAAAAGACAGTGAAAAATAACAGTAGCGAGGCTACATTCAGGCAACGGTTAGTTGGGCTAATTGAGGTAGTATGTACATGTAGGTATGGTTCAAGTGACTGTGCATATATGATAAACAGAGAGTAGCAGTAGAGTAAAAGAGGGGTTGAAGGGTGGTGGGTGGCGGAACACAATGCAGATAGTCCGGGTAGCCAATGTGCGGGGGCATCTGTTAGTCGGGCTAATTGAGGTAGTAAACTCAGCAAAAAAGAAACATCCTCTCACTGTCAACTGCGTTTATTTTCAGCAAACTTAACATGTGTAAATATTTGTATGAACATAAAAAGATACAACAACTAAGACAAACTGAACAAGTTCCACAGACATGTGACTAACAGAAATGGAATAATGTGTCCCTGAACAAAGGGGGGGTCAAAATCAAAAGTAACTGTCAGTATCTGGTGTGGCCACCAGCTGCATTAAGTATTTGCCAGTGCTTGCTGTGAGATGTTACCCCACTCTTCCACCAAGGCACCGGCAAGTTCCCAGACATTTCTGGGGGGAATGGCCCTAGCCCTCACCCTCTGATCCAACAGGTCCGAGACATGCTCAATGGGATTGAGATCCTGGCTCTTTGCTGGCCATGGCAAAACTCTGAAATCACACACAGAACGAGCGGTATTGCTGGTGGCATTGTCATGTTGGAGGATCATGTCAGGATGAGCCTGCAGGAAGGGTACCACATGAGGGAGGAGGATGTCTTCCCTGTAACACACAGCGTTGAGATTGCCTGCAATGACAACAAGCTCAGCCCGATGATGCTGTGACACACCGCCCCAGACCATGACAGACCCTCCACCTCGAAATCGATCCCATTCCTCATTCCTTCGACGATAAACTCGAATCCGACCATCACCCCTGGTGAGACAAAACCATGACCACCTTGTGCCCATAGGCGACGTTGTTGCTGGTGATGTCTGGTGAGGACCTGCCTCAGTCCAGCCTCTCTCAGCTTATTGCAGACAGTCTGAGCACACATGGAGGGATTCCTGGTGTAACTTGGGCAGTTGTTGTTCCCGTCCTGTACTTGTCTCGCAGGTGTGATGTTCGGATGTACCGATCCTATGCAGGTGTTGTTACACGTGGTCTGCCACTGTGGGGATGTTCAGCTGTCCGTCCTGTCTCCCCATAGTGCTGTCTTAGGCATCTGGGCATCTTTCTTTTGGTGATTTTCAGAGTCCGTAGAAAGGCCTCTTTAGTGTCCTAAGTTTTCACAACTATGACCTTAATTGCCTACCGTCTGTAAGCTGTTAGTGTCTTAACGACCGTTCCACAGGGGAATGCATATTAGTTGTTTATGATTCATTAAACAAGCATGGGAAACAGTGTTTAAACCCTTTACAATGAAGATCTGTGAAGTTATTTAGATTTTTACGAATTATCTTTGAAAGACAGGGACGGGACGGGGGACAATGCAAATAGTCTGGATAGCCATTTGATTACCTGTTCAGGAGTCTTATGGCTTGGGGGTAAAAACTGTTGAGAAAACTTTTGGTCTTAGACTTGGCTCTCCGGTACTGCTTGCCTTGCGGTAGTAGAGAGAACAGTCTTTGACTGGGGTGGCTGAGGTCTTTGACACTTTTTAGGGCCTTCCTCTGATAATGTGTAACGGTAGTCTACTTCGTCCTCCTCCTCAGACGAGGAGAGGCGAGAAGGATCAGAAGACCAATGTGCAGCGTGGTAATTAGACATAATGAAATTTAATAGACAAAACAAAAACACTATACAAACTGACAAAACACACTAACCGTCGCAGTCCTTGCTGGTGCAGACAAAACACAAAGACAGGAAACAACCACCCACAATCCCCAACACAAAACAAGCCACCTATATATGATTCTCAATCAGGGACAACGATTGACAGCTGATTGAGAACCATATCAGGCTGAACATAGAAACAGACGAACTAGACACACAACATCGAATTCCCACCCAGCTCACGTCCTGACCAACACTAAACAAGCAAAACACATAAGAACTCTGGTCAGGACGTTACATAATGGCTGGTGTAGAGGTCCTGAATGGCAGGCAGCTTAGCCCCAGTGATGTTCTGGGCCATACGCACTACCCTTTGTCGTGACTTGCGGTTGGAGGCCGAGCAGTTGCCGTACCAGGTAGTGATGCAACCAGTCAGGATGCTCTTGATGTTGCAGCTGTAGAACATTTTGAGTATCTGAGGACCCATGCCAAATCTTTTTAGTTTCCTTAGTGTCACGCCCTGACCTTAGAGAGCTTTTTATGTCTCTATTTTGGTTTGGTCAGGGTGTGATTTGGGTGGGCATTCTATGTTCATTTTCTATGTTTTGTATTTCTTTGTGTTTGACCGGGTGTGGTTCTCAGTCAGAGGCAGCTGTCTATCGTTGTCTCTGATTGAGAACCATACTACGGTAGCCTTTTCCCACCTGTGTTTTGCGGGTAGTTGTTTTCTGTTTAATTTTTTTTCACCTGACAGGACTGTTTCGGTTTCGTTCATTTCTCTTTGTTATTTTGTTATTTAGTGTTCAGTTGTAATGAAAAGCATGAACACTTACCACGCTGCGCTTTGGTCCGCTGTTTCCACCTTAGACGATCTTGACACTTAGGGGGAATAGGGTTTGTCGTGTCCTCTTCACGACTGTGTTTGGACCATTCTAGTATGTACTGTTCTTGGGCGTAGGTAATATGGTGGTCTGCTTGAAACATGTTGGTATTACAGACTCGGACAGGGACAGGGACATGTTGAAAATGTCAGTGAAGACACCTGCCAGTTGGTCAGCACATGCCGGAGCACACGTCCTGGTAATCCGTCTGGCCCTGAGGCCTTGTGAATGTTGACCTGTTTAAAGGTCTTACTCACGTCAGCTACGGAGAGCGTGATCACACAGTTGTCCGGAACAGCTGATTTTTATTTTTTATTTATTTTATTTTACCGTTATTTTACCAGGTAAGTTGACTGAGAACACGTTCTCATTTGCAGCAACGACCTGGGGAATAGTTACAGGGGAGAGGAGGGGGATGAATGAGCCAATTGTAAACTGAACCTGATGCTCTCATGCATGTCTCAGTGTTGCTTACCTCTAATCGAGCATAGACGTTATTTAGCTCTTCTGGTAGGCTCGTGTCACTGGGCAGCTCTCGGCTGTGCTTCCCTTTGTAGTCTAATAGTTTGCAAGCCCTACCACATAAGATGAGTGTCGGAGCCGGTGTAGTACGATTCAATCTAGCCCTGTATTGGCACTTTGCCTGTTTGATGGTTCGTTAGAGGGCATAGCAGGATTTCTTATAAGTTTCCAGGCTCTACCCTTTAGCGGCAGCTCTACCCTTTAGCTCAATGCGAATGTTGCCTGTAATCCATGGCTTCTGGTTGGGGTATGCACGTACAGTCACTGTGGGGACGACGTTCTCGATGCACTTATTATTAAAGCCAGTGACTGATGCGGTGTACTCCTCAAAGCCGTCGGATAAATCCTGGAACATGTTCCAGTCTGTGCTAGCAAAACAGTCCTGTAGTTTTGCATCTGCTTCATCTGACCACTTTCTTATAGACCAAGTCACTGGTGCTTCCTGCTTGAATTTTTGCTTGTAAGCAGGAATCAGGAGGATAGGATTGTGGTCAGAAGATCCTGTATGCTGCCTACATTAGTAGCAACATGGATGCCTCATAAATATCCTCCTGAGAATAGATCATTTAAAAAACTATAATCTTTATCATATTTTAACATATTCTCACAAAAACGTAAATAAAACTATGCTGGGCTGATGTAAAGAAAAAACCTAACATGAGCTATATTAGCACCAAAGCAATAATTTAGGTTTAAGGCCTGTGCCCTTTGCCCTTTGCATAACCAAGGCCTGTGCCCTTTGCCCTTTGCGTAACCAAGGACTCTATAAGATGAATCTGTGCGCTGAAGAGAGGAGGATGCATAGTTGAGTTGGTCGAGCCTGCCGAGCAGCAGGTCTTAGCCTGTCACATTATCCACAGAGGAGCGCTAGCATCAACCACCGCTGCTGCTAGACACACTAGCCATTAATCACACAGAAAGGTCAGGAGCAAAAGCCTATTTACCCGCATGCTCTCCTTGTCACTCTCACAAGAGTAATGAATATATTTAAACTCAAGCAGAAAGGAAGGTGCAGAAATGCAGAAATGTTCCAAGGGAGTTTTCTCTTTGAAATTTTTGACTTGGTTTATCTGCGTGAGCTGAAAAAGGCAGTGTGAACCTGCCTGTTCACCGGACATGCTACCTGTCCCAGACCTGCTGTTTTCAACTCTCTAGAGACCGCAGGAGCGGTAGAGATACTCTTAATGATCGGCTATGAAAAGCCAACTGACATTTACTCCTGAGGTGCTGACTTTTTGCACCCTTGACAACTACTGTGATTATTATTATTTGACCATGCCGGTCATTTATGAACATTTGGGCCATGTTCTGTTATAATCTCCACCCGGCACAGCCAGAAGAGGACTGGCCACCCCTCATAGCTTGGTTCCTCTCTAGGTTTCTTCCTAGGTTTTGGCCTTTCTAGGGAGTTTTTCCTAGCCACTGTGCTTCTACACCTGCATTGCTTGCTGTTTGGGGTTTTAGGCTAGGTTTCTGTACAGCACTTTGAGATATCAGCTGATGTAAGAAGGGCTATATAAATAAATACATTTGATTTGTTCAGCATCATCAAGGATTGTACACACCCAAGCCACGAGCTGTTCACTCCTTTACCGGCGTGCAGACGGTATCAGAACATGAGGTCTGATACCAACAGGCTCAGAGACTGTCATCAGACTGCTGAACGATTGAACTGGATTGACCACCTGCTCTGATTCTCTGCACCTTACACACACACACACACACACACACAAACACACACACACACACACACACACACACACACACTGCTTATTCTATTTTACTGAACCATTTACTGTGTTTGTATTGCTATCTTGTATTATTTCTTATTGCTTCATTGTCGAGAAGGAACCTGTAAGTAAACATTTTGTTGGATGGTGTATACCATGTGTATCCTATACAAACTACTAATAAAACTTCAACTTGAAACTATTCTTGGGCTTTGCATTCACTCACACTCTGGTCAGGTGTAGTCTAATAGAGGTGGATTAACACAGTAGTGCTGCATTAACCGATGCATTTTATTCCATGGTCATTTTGATAGAATTTTGTTGTTGGGTAAGGCCTACCTGTGTCAGCACATCCTCCTCGCGCATAGAGTAGTCTTATCTTATTGTTGCATATTTATCATTATATGTATTATACAGTTGAAAAACGAAATTTACATACACCTTAGCCAAATACATTTAAACTAATTTTTTCACATTTCCTGACATTTAATCCAAGTAACCATTCCCTGTCTTAGGTCAGTTAGGATCACCACTTTGTTTTAAGAATGTGACATGTCAAAATAATAGTAGAGAGAATGATTTATTTCAGCTTTTATTTCTTTCATCACATTCCCAGTGGGTCAGAAGTTTACATACACTCAATTAGTATTTGGTAGCATTGCCTTTAAATTGTTTAACTTGGGTCAAACGTTTCAGGTAGCCTTCCACAAACTCCCCACAATAAGTAGGGTGAATTTTGGCCCATTCCTCCTGACAGAGCTGGTGTAGCTGAGTCAGGTTTGTAGGCCTCCTTGCTCGTACACGCTTTGTCAGTTCTGACTACACATTTTCTATAGGATTGAGGTCAGGGCTTTGTGATGGCCACTAAGCCATTTTGAGACAACTTTGGAAGTATGCATTGTCCATTTGGAAGACCCAGTTGCGACCAAGCTTTAACTTCCTGACTGATGTCTTGAGATGTTGCTTCAATATATCCACATCATTTTCCTACCTCATGATGCCATCTATTTTGTGAAGTGCACTAGTCCATCCTGCAACAAAGCACCCCCACGACATGATGCTGCCACCCCCGTGCTTCGCGGTTGGGATGGTGTTCTTCGGCTTGCAAGCCTCTCCCTTTTTCCTCTAAAGATAACAATGGTCCTTATGGCCAAACAGTTCTATTTTTTCCCCATCAGACCAGAGGACATTTCTCCAAAAAAGTATGATCTTTGTTCCCATGTGCAGTTGCAAACCATAGTCAGACTTTTTTATGGCGGTTTTGGAGCAGTAGCTTCTTTCTTGCTGAGCGGCTTTTCAGGTTATGTCGATATAGGACTCGTTTTACTGTGGATATCGATACCTTTGTACCTGTTTCCTCCAGCATATTCACAATGTCCTTTGCTGTTGCTCTGGGATTGATTTGCACTTTTCGCACCGAAGTATGTTCATCTGTAGGAGACAGAACGCGTCTCCTTCCTGAGCGGTATGACGGCTGCATGGTCCCATGGTGTTTATACTTGCGTTCTATTGTTTGTACAGATGAACGTGGTACCTTCAGGCGTTTGGAAATTCCTCCCAAGGATGAACCAGACTTGTGGAGGTCTACAAATGTTTTTTTGAGGTATTGGTTGATTGCTTTTGATTATCCCATGATGTCAAGCAAAGAGGCACCGAGTTTGAAGGTAGACCTTGAAATACATCTACAGGTACACCTCCAATTGACTCAAATGATGTCAATTAACCTATCAGAAGCATCTAAAGCCATGACATAATTTTCTGGAATTTTTCAAGCTGTTTAAGGGCACAGTCAACTTAGTGTACGTAAACTTCTGACCCACTGGAATTGTGATGGTCTGTAAACAATTGTTGGAAAAATTACTTGTCATGCACAAAGTAGATGTCCTAATAAACTTTCAAAAACTATAGTTTTTTAACAAGAAATTTGTGGAGTGGTTGAAAAACAGGTTTTAATGACTCCAACCTAAGTGTATGTCAACTTCCGACTTCAAGTGTATATATATGAAGTCTACCTGTTGTATTCGGTGCATGTGACGTATAACATTTGATTTATCATCTATAAGTATGTATGTATGTATGTGTATATATATATATGTATGTATGTGTATATATATATATGTATGTATGTGTATATATATATATGTATGTATGTGTATATATATATATGTATGTATGTGTATATATATATATGTATGTATGTATGTGTATATATATGTATGTATGTATGTATGTATGTATGTATGTATGTATGTATGTATGTATGTATGTATGTATGTATGTATGTATGTATATATATATATATATATATATATATATATATATATATATATATATATAAGAAATAGGTCTATTCATACACATTTATATATGTAAATCATGTAGCCTAATCTTTATTGTAGGCCTATTTCAGTAAAATCCAACAGGTTGGCTATAAAGCTATCTGCATACTAGATTCAGTTTGCTCCTAGCAGTGCTCGGCTAGGCAAGGTGAACAATTAGCATGAAAACGAGTTGTCTCTCGTTGAATGACAACTAACACTTAATATAAGAATCCCTACTGTTGACCATTCACAGTTGAAGGGTCGTACACTTTGGTTACCAAACTTGGGCTTGTCCCAAGAAAAAAACTGCAGAGAAAACCCTTGCCAAAGACAAAAATATCAAAAATGTCACAAAATGTTGTCATAACAAATGCACAAACTGTTTGGGATGGGAAGCATGCAGACCACTTAAATTGGGAGATTCCAAGGACATTTGTAGACAGGTTCCCGCCTTCCCGGGGTTCAAAGTAGTGTGGTAGGAGGAGTTATGGCTTCATAAAGGCTGGAGACAGTGGGCGCGTTCGAGCAGATCCCTTTTGTTAAGTCGGTGACCATTGTCACCCACCGCCTTTCAAAATGTGTTGCATTATGCTTATATATATTTTTTTTTAACTTGCGACCACAGGCGGCTCGTCCATAATCCTTGAGAAAGCTAAGCTTACCCTGAAGTAAATTCTATTAAATTGACAAAATTACATTAGGCTACTCCTAAATTAGACTACTAATTCGTGTCTATACAGAAATAAATAAATTCATTCAAAATAGGCTACTAAAGCATGATTTTTGCCACAGGGAATCATGAGCTTATTTTTTACATGGCATTGCCAACAGTTGGATTATTGTTGATTTTGTATTGATTTTGTATTATTGTTGATTATTGCAAATGGCTATAGCTGTAAAGAGAATACAAGGAAAATAATGTAATATGTCTTTTAGTTGTCAAAATTCTCAACTTAATTGAGTGAACAACAATATAGCCTATGCTATTGGCACCAGCGGAGGGAATCAGCACATCCCTGGTGAGTGTGCATTGAGCATAATCACTCTGTCATTGCTGTGTCAGTGTCCTCCTCCAGTTCAGATGGACGTCATATTATATGTGCTTCTCAGCATTGCATCATGCAGCCATCACCTGCATTGTGGGAGGCACCATTTGTTAACCAAATCATTAGGGTGTTTTTGGTTGACCTACGCGAATGTGGGCAAAGCAGGAACCAACTTTGCTGTGGTTCTAAAGACTAATGAAAGAGATAGAGATGCTCTCCAATCACTTCATGGTGTGAAATGGGGGTATAGAAAAGTTTTGATATTTATAAAGAAAACGTTTATAAAAAATTGCAGCTATGTTGACACTGCCATATTATGGCTAACCAGACTCTTTGCATTGCCCCCTCCCCTCTCTACACCACTGCCACTCTCTGTTGTCATCTAAGCATAGTCACTTTAATATCTCTACCTGTACATACTACCTCAACCAACCGGTTCCCCCGCACATTGACTCTGTACTCCCCTGTATACAGTGCCTTGCACAAGTATTCACCCCCTTGGCGTTTTTCCTATTTTGTTGCATTACAACCTGTAATTTAAATCGATTTTTATTTGGATTTCATGTAATGGACATACACAAAACAGTCCAAATTAGGGAAGTGAAATGTAAATAATTACTTGTTTCAAAAAATTCTAAAACATAAAAAAACTGAAAAGTGGTGTGTGCATATGTATTCACCCCCTTGCTATGAAGCGCCTAAAGATCTGCTGCAACCAATTACCTCCAAGTCACATAATTAGTTAAATAAAGTCCAACTGTGTGCAATCTAAGTGTCACATGATCTCAGTATATACATATACACACACACACACACACACACACACACACACACACACACACACACACACACACACACACACACACACACACACACACACACACACACACACACACACACACACACACACACACACACACACACACACACACACACACAACCTGTTCTGAAAGGCCCCAGAGTCTGCAACACCATTAAGCAAGGGGCACCACCAAGCAAGTGGCACCATGAAGACGATGAAGGAGCTCTCCAAACAGGTCAGGGACAAAGTTGTGGAGAAGTACAGATCAGGGTTGGGTAAAAAATAAATATCAGAAACATTGAACATCCCACGAAGCACCATTAAATCCATTATTAAAAATGGAAAGAATAGGGCACAACAAACCGGCCAAGAGAGGGCCGCCCACCAAATCTCACGGACCAGGCAAGGAGGGCATTAATCAGAGAGGCAACAAAGAGACCCCTGAAGGAGCTGTAAAGCTCCACAGCGGAGATTGGAGTATCGTCCTTTGGACCACTTTGAGCCGTACACACCACAGAGCTGGGCTTTACAGAAGAGTGTCCAGAGAAAAATAAGCAAACACGTTTGATGCTCGCCAAAAGGCATGTGGGAGACTGACTCTGGTCAGATGAGACTAAAATTGAGCTTTTTGGCCATCAAGGAAAACGCGAGGTCTGGCGCAAACCCAACACCTCTCATCACCCCTAGAACACCATCCCCAAAATAAAGCATGGTGGTGGTAGCATCATGCTGTGGGGATGTTTTTCCATCGGCAGGGACTGAGAAACTGGTCAGAATTGAAGGAAGGATGTATGGCGCTGAATATAGGGAAATTCTTGAGGGAAACTTGTTTATCTTCCAGAGATTGAGACGGCGGTTCACCTTCCAGCAGGACAATGACCCTAAGGACACTGCTAAAGCAACACGCGAGTGGTTTAAGGGGAAACATTTAAATGTCTTGGAATGGCCTAGTCAAAACCCAGACCTCAATTAATTTGAGAATCTGTGGTAGGACTTCAAGTTGGATGGGTTCCGCTAGTGTACAGCAATTTTTAAGGAACTGGAGCAGTTTTGCCTTGAAGAATGGGCAAAAATGCCAGTGGCTAGATGTGCCAAGCTTATAGAGACATACCAAGAGACTTGCAGCTGTAATTTCTGCAAAAGGTGGCTCTACAAAGTATTGACTTTGGGAGGGTGAATAGTTATGCATGCTCAAGTTCTGTTTTTTGTCTTATTTCTTGTTTGTTTCACAATAAAAAATATTTTGCATCTTCAAAGTGGTAGGCATGTTGTGTAAATCAAATGATACAAACCCCCCAAAAAATCTAATTTAATTCCAGGCTGTAAAGCAAGAAAAAAAATCTAATTTAATTCCAGGCTGTAAAGCAAGAAGAAAAATTGAAAAATGCCAAGGGGGTGAATACTTTCGCATGCCACTGTATATTGTTATTTTTTACTCCTGCTCTTCAGTTACTTGTTACTTTTATCTCTTATTCTCATCCATATTTTGTTTTAAACTGCACTGTTGGTTAGGGGCTCATAAGCAAGCATTTCACTGTAAGGTATTCAGCTGTATTCACCGCCTGTGACTAATACCATTTAATTTCATTAGTGGAGATGGAGCAATTTAAGTTTAAAATTCCTGGTGTTTGTGATGCAAGCCGTTTGGTGTGACGCAGATCTGGTGGGGAGCGTGGTTAAACAGAGGAGTCACTGTCAGTCCTTTTGAGTCTCTACCAGATAAAGTCATGTTAGGATGTATCAGTTATCCTGTTCGAGCTTTTGTGCAGAATCCACTGCACTGTTTCAGGTGCAACGTGAATGGTCATGTTGCACCAGTGTGTAGGAGGGAGATTCTAAGATGTGTCAAGTATGCAGGAGGGCATGGGACAGAGGATTGTGTAGTTTCGGTGGATAAAGTTGTCAACTGTAGGGGTGCTCATGTTGCTAGGGTTCGGAAGTGTCCGGTGCGAGAGAAACAAGTTGAAGTGGCCAGAGTCTGAGTAGTGCAGAAGGTGTTGTATGCCGAGGTTTTGAAGAAGGAGGAGGGTGAGGGATCCTGAGAGGATCCCAATGAGTAGATTTGTGCCAGCACAGAGGGATCGGGCAACGAGGGATTTATGCTTCAGTAAGGTCGGCTTCTTGGCGTTCATAGCAATGTTTATCAACTGTACCACAGAAATGGAATGTAAAATCACAGAAAAATAGATGTTGTGGTGGCAGCTGCAGAGAACTATTTGGGTATACAAGATTTGACTTCAGAAGAGTTACACGGTGTGTTGAGGGATGGTGTCCCATCCTCCCAGGCCATTGGCATGGTGCAGGAGTAGATAGGGTCAAAGTAGTGGAATATGGTAGTGTGTTTTTAATGAGTGTAGGTGGCAGCTACAGAGAAGTACCTGGGTGTACAAGATTTTACTGCAGAAGAGTTAATAGGGTGGTGATTTGTAATTTAGATATTTATGTTTCTTTTAGGAACAGGAATAAGGAAGAGAATTGAATATAGGTAAAGTAGGCCGTGACTGGCCTCACACTCCAGTACAGTAGGTGGCGTTGGATGCGATCTGCCAACCCAATCCCAAAAGAAGAAGACCATATCGTGGCGCATGTCAGGATAGCGCTTCCTTCTGAAGCCTGCAGCCTTGCTGTCTAATTGGTTCCTACACCCTCCATATTTTTCAGTCTCTTAGCTTTGGGACGGCGGCGTAAGGGAAGATGTAAATGGAGGGCAAGGGGACTGATTAGGAATTCAGCCCAAGAGAAACTCGTGTGTAGCATGCAGCTTTAGGGCCCAAGCTAAATGGTTGTAGCCTAAAAACCAAGTAAAAGTTGTTTGTCAAGTTTTGGTTTTGTGTTGTTCGCTAATGCAGCTTAATAATTCCGACTGGGACATGTAACTTCACATCGTTTTGTTTAAAAAAAGAGAACCCAATGGTGCTTCTGTGGCTTGCCTCAGTTCCAAATGCTTTCAAGCCTACTGGCCAACCTTTGGGAGAAGAGGTAGATAAATCGGGACCCACTTCCCTTCCACCGCCTGTTTGTAATCTGTCTGCAGAGAGCATCCTGTCTGCCTGTCATCTCCATCAGTTTCTTCCCTGAGTGCTGTAGATCAGATCACTTTCCCCTCATTTATAATTGAGAGGAAGATGTAGGTGCAGTCTGGAGAACTGAAATGAATTAGCTGCTGGTATTTTTAGCTAGCGCTCTAAAATTATATTGAGGAGCCTTTTCAGAACAGGTGAAGGTATCCGAGCATGCTATTTGATAATGTTTTATCTAAAGTTGATACAAAGGAACATGACAAACGGTGTTTGTTGAAGTTTCAACTAATTTGAATATGAATTGAAGATAGACCTAATGGATTGATGTATTTTATGCACAAGGTCTGTGCAAGGATCCCCCTCCCCCTCCCTACAAGTATACACATTTTGCCATGGGGGGGAAAAAACATTTTATAGCTAATTTCCTGCAATTCTGCCAAGAATATGTAAAGCTGTCATCAAGGCAAAGACTGGCTACTTTGAAGAATCTCAAATATATTTTGATTTGTTTTTCCCACACTTTTTGGGATACTACAGTACATTATTCCATATGTCTTAATTCATAGTTTGCCTTCAATGTAGAAAATATTAAAAAATAAAGAAAAGCCCTTGAATGAGTACAGTAGGTGTCCAAACTTGACTGGTACTGTATATTTTTTAAATAATATAATCTCTGAGAACTAACAATGACCAAAATAAAAAGTAGTCGTTCAGCAAGAATTTAAAAAATCCATAATGAATTTAGCAGAATAGATTCTGTTATTATATTTGAGCAAAATAACACAGAATTAGCCATGCCAAAATGCATAGAAATGTAGGAAATTTTCTTTAAAAATACAACATTTTCTCTCCGTTGAATGGAGAAATTTGTAGAATTGCAGGAAATTGGCCTAAAAATAAAAAAATGTCTCTACACCGCCAAGATTCTCCTGTGCCAATGGGCCGACAGTGCCACTGCCAGGCCCCCTGTCATGCCCACCACATAAGTCCCCTTTTGATCCAGAAAAAGTCCTGATGTATTTGTGTCTTTTGGAGGGGTTTGGTTAAAAGCAGAAGCCAAATTTCTGTTGGACCTTGTGTGCAATTGACCAATAAGGTGATCTTAATCTTCCAGCATTGTGTGATCCTCTGCGTGTTTCTTTGAAGTCATTTGGGTGCTTATTTGTCCTATTTTACATCTGAAATGTGTGTCACATATTCCAACTCCCCGAGACACCCTCAGAGTGGGGTCACAGCAAGGGTTGCCATTATCAACAGCAACCCTGGAGCAATTAGGGTTTGCTTGCTCACAGATTCAAATTAGCAACCTTTCGGTTACTGGCCCAATGCTCTAACCACAAAGCTACCTGTACCTGCCACCCTACCTGCCAATCAGCACTCTTTGCTCTGTTTTCAATGTAATTCTTTATCCTGACAAAATTGTCTGCTGTGCCTTCCTTATTGCTTACAGAATCCATCAGCTCTCTTACACTGTACTCACTGGCACCTCATACAGCATCATTAAATGCCTATAGCTGCTGAAATGAGAATTTATCATAACATTTTGATGATCAATTCTAGTTTCAGCAGCTATGGGCTAAGCTCATTTCTGATTTAAATTTCCCGACTGCAAGCAGGCATATATCAGTGTCACCTGTCAGTGTTCTGTGGTAATAAAGGACAAAAACAGCCAGCTTTAAACCAAATGGGAGAGAATTCCTTTCAGAAAATGAAATAATTTAACACCTTCAAAGATGACGGAACACAAATTACTTGGAAGACTTTATTTGTTTAATTTCAACAAAGTTTTGCTGTGGATATAAGGCACAGTACTTTAAGATACACTACATTACCAAAAGTATGTGGACACCTGCTCGTCGAACATCTCATTTCAATACCATGGGCATTAATATGGAGTTGGTCCCCCCCTTTGCTGCTACAACAGCCTCCACTCTACTGGGAAGGCTTTCCACTATATGTTGGAGCATCAGTGAGGTCGGGCACTGATGTTGAGCGATTACGCCTGGCTCGCAGTCGGCGTTCCAATTCATCCCAAAGGTGCTCGATGGGGTTGAGGTCAGGGCTCTGAAGGCCAGTCAAGTTCTTCCACACCAATCTCGACAAAACATTTCTGTATAGACCTCACTTTGTGCACGGGGGCATTGTGCACAGGGGCATTAAACAGGAAAGTGCCTTCCCCAAATGGTTGCCACAAGGATGGAAGCACAGAATCTTCTAGAATGTCATTGTTTGCTGTAAAGTTAAGATTTCCCTTCACTGGAACTAAGGGGCCTAGCCCGAACCATGGAAAAACATCCACATACCATTATTCCTCCACCAAACTTTACAGTTGAAACTATGCATTTCAGGCAGGTATCGTTCTCCTGGCATTCGCCAAACCCAGGTTTGTCTGTCGGACTGCAGAGAACGTATTTCCAGTCCTCCAGAGTCCAATGGCGGCCAGCTTTACACCCCTCCAGCCGACGCTTGGCATTACACATGGTGATCTTAGACTTGTGTGAGGACCCATTTCATGAAGCTCCCAACGAACAGTTCTTGTGTTGACGTTGCCTCCAGAGGCAGCGGCTGAGCCTTTGTTGCTCCTAGACATTTCCACTTCACAATATCAGCACTTACAGTTGACTGGAGCAGCTCTAGCAGGGCAGAAATTTGATGTGCTGACTTGTTGGAAAGGTGGCATCCTATGACAGTGCCCTGTTTAAAGTCACTGAGCTCTCCAGAAAGTCCATTCAACTGCCATTGTTTGTCTATGGAGATTGCACCGGTCAGCAATTGGTGCATACTTTTGTATATATAGTGTACATGCAGTACGTTACAGCTGACTGCTGAGTGTCAGTAACAGACATTTTGGACAAATCCAATAGACAGATGTATAGTATTGGCTCCCTTCAGCAGGTGAATATGACATCAGATCAGTGGTGATTTTAGAATGTAAATCTTGGTGTGGAAAACTCCCCCTAATGTTAATTTTATGCTTGCCAGCAAAGCCACTACACAACACAACACATTACTTGTACTATAATGGTGACAAACGGTGCCCACAAACTGGTAGGGCCTACATAATGCTGTCCCAACAGCAGAGTCCCAACAGCAGTCCCAACACCTTACTACTGCTACACCTGGCTATCAGCGGAACCTTGTCTGGCAGCGAAACAGTTAATTCAGCCTTGTTTACGGCCTTTTAAAATAACATAGCTGATATGGCTGAGTTGCTTAAATAAATGTGGTTTCTACTGACAATTGAGATGTACAAACTATGGCATAAGGGGATAATGAGTGGATAAGAGGCAATCCGTCATTTCGATTAAGACATTAATGAGCGAGCTAGGACGGACGTAATCAATATAACCATTAGTTCAGCACCATAACTCAGAACATGGGCCATTCTTACAGTATTCTCCCTGTACACCAAGTCAGAACCGTGGGAAAAATAAAGGGGGCAATGAAAGCTCTTATAATATTCAATGATGACATTTCTCTAAAACAGACTATAGGCTACATGTTCACCACCAAGTCAGAATAGTAGGCTAATTTATGTAGGCTAAGTCTAATGAAACTCTACGGTAGCACCCAAGGGGCGTGAGAATTTTTGAATTCCCCTCGTTGATTTTGTGGTGACGCAGTGTCCCCATGAGTGACAGAACACAAAGCCAATCACGGCACAACTACAGAACATTACCAACCCCTACACTCCGGTATTTTCCGCTGGCTGCCCCACCACAGAAAGCACTGAGCTAGGCTGAAACACCTGCATTTTGGAGCTGCCTTACCCAAGAAAGCAAAAAAGAGACCATGTTTCTATGCTTTATTAACTAAATTATATATATTTTTTACATTGTTTGCAAACTGATATGTGACACGTATTAATGCCAAAATAACATGCAAAACAGGCAATTATTTTAATAGCCCCACCTAGGCCGTCATCGTAAATAAGAATTTGTTCTTAACTGACTTGCCTAGTTAAATAAAGGTTAAATAGAAATAAAAAATAAAACTTCCCTGAATGATGGGTCGCCACTGCATCAAATAAATTTGATTGAATGAGGGGTCGCCACTGCATCAGATTTATGTGAAATTTAAACATATTACTTTTTAATTTAATGCACCCCTTCACTGTGCCTTTTCCTTAAATTACAGTATACTGTCATAATTACTTCCGTAGTGTAACAGGAATGGGTAAAAAATAGAAACCTCAGTCCTCTTCTACCTTTGGATTGTCTTTTCTTTTAGAAGAGATTTGAATTGCCTTTCATACGACAGGAAAGGGGATGGATAGCTAGTGGTTTTGGGCTTAACTCCCTGTCCAGGCCCAGTAATGGTCCTATTGAGGCGATGGGAGTTAATTTCCAAGGCAGTTTGTGAGTACATCGAGGAGCTCATCTCATCTCCTGTCACTCACTCAGACTCAGCAGCATCTCCACTATCTGATCGACATCTTTCTCCTACTTTGGCCTCGTTTCCCAGACAGAGCGAGCAGACAGTTCTGTGAAAGCTTCACTGTCTCCTGGCTGTAATTTCTCTATTATTCTGCTGCAAAATAGCACTTTAACAAACAAAACACTACACACACAAGATGCAGCCTCCAATGTACTTTAAACCAATCCAGAGGAAAGAAATGGACGTAGTGTAATATGACAGTATAATAAGGGGCTGAAAAATGTGATTGTGATAACATCAATTCTCACTACCCCTCTGGCATTAATTGAATCACTTGCATTAAGTGTGTCTAGCGAGCTGCTTTACTCAGATACAGTTCAGCCAGGGCTGTTTCCCCTCACTAGATATGTATGCATCGGTTTTTCAAAACATACATTTGCAGCGAGCGTCCCGCTGAGAGCGAGAGAGAGTCTATTAAGGTCTCGCTAAATGCAATATCCGCTTCGCCTTTGTGTACAATCCTACCTAATGTAAAAAAGTGTGGCCGCTTTTTATTTATTCATCTCGGCCATGTTTTTCTTTATTTGCGCTGAGAGGCAGACCGGGGGAATATTGATTGTGTGTGTATATCCATCGAAGAGCAGTTGGCGGCCAACTCCCATGGAGCCTCTCTGGGCTAGTGAGTCTCTCCAGGTTGGAATGACTGCTTGAGTGGACAAAAGGCTTCTCCGCTAAACCCTCTGGGACATTTGTGCTTTGAATTCTAGAAAACACTGATCCTGTACCAAATTATTAGCATAATCATATGCTCAATAAGACTAAACAGAATATCTACTGTACAACATTGCTTATCCTTATTATTAGTAGATCGCCTTTTTGGGAAGTTATAGAGTTGGTTGTGGTGCGGTTGGTTGGTGTGTGGAGTAGTGAAGAAAACATGTAAACTCCTAATCCATTTCTCACATTGATATATGTATGGAGGCTTAAGAGAGATTTAAATAATTTAAAGCACTTGGGCCGCCATAATCAGCTTGCATGCCCAAGGAGGCAGCCTGATGGAGTTAACAGTGAGACGGATTGCACAGCCCACATGCATAATTAAGAGGTTTTGGGAGGTTTGGATGGAGAACCTTTTTAATGACAGATGTGGTCAGATGGTGGAGAGGTCGTGTATCTCTTCCTGTAAGGAACTATGAAGTGTGTAGTGTGTTTGTGTGTTGGAGGCTGAATCTCTTCCTGTGAGAAGCAACCACACACATTTCTTTTGTATTCAAACAAAGCTATTAACTTGAACCCAAGTATAGCTATTGCTCTTTTCTAGTCTTTTGTAGAGTGCATGGTAACTAATTAGTATACAGGTTTTTGAGTTGGGAAGGTTTGTAGATTGAAACTGAAGCACTATAAATCACGTGTTCCATCGATCTCTATGCCACTGCACTGTACAGTTATAGGCTCACATGACAAGACTACTGACTGATCAGTCCTGTCACCAACTGTATCAGATCTAAAGTCATGGCACAAGATAGCTTCTTAGTCCCCAGTTCCACTGCGTCAAACCCATAGACAGCAGAAACAGACAGGCAGAGCGACCTTGACCTCTGGCTTGCCCATGGCGTGTCACAGTGTCACTTTCCTCTGTTCATGTGGGGAACACAGATGGCATGGCCCTGGCCCCAGTGACAAGGGAGGGCAAAGGGCTGCCTGTCAGCACACAGTACATGGAGAGGATGCCTGTATTTGAAACAATGTCTGCCAGAGGCTCATTTCCAAAAAGTAAAGCCAGCCTGCAGCAGACCCACCAAGGCCAATCATGATCACACAGATGTGATTTCCCTCAATGTTTGACAAACAAACTGATTATCCACTGAGTAAGGAAGGCAGTGGCAATCACACAGACAGCTATTGATAATGCAAACATACAGAATACAATAGAATATACAGTTGAAGTCGGAAGTTTACATACACCTTAGCCAAAAACATTTAAACTCAGTTTCACAATTCCTGACACTTCATCCGAGTAATAATTTCCTGTCTTAGGTCAGTTAGGATCACCACTTTATTTTAAGAATGTGACATGTCAGAATAACAGTAGAGAGAAGGATTTATTTCAGCTTTTATTTCTTTCATCACATTCCCACTGGGTCAGAAAGTTTACATACACTCAATTAGTATTTGGTAGCATTGACCTTTAAATTGTTTAACTTGGGTCAAACGTTTCGGGTAGCCTTCCACAAGCTTCCCACAATAAGTTGGGTGAATTTTGGTCCATTCCTCCTGACAGAGCTGGTGTAACTGGGTCAGGTTTGTTGGCCTCCTTGCTCACACATGCTTTGTCAGTTCTGCCCACAAATTTTCTATAGGATTGAGGTCAGGGCTTTGTGATGGCCACTCCGATACCTTGACTTTGTTGTTCTTAAGCCATTTTGCCACAACTTTGGAAGTGTGCTTAGGGTCATTATTTTTTTTGGAAGACCCATTTGCGACCAAGCTTTAACTTCCTGGCCGATGTCTTGAGATGTTGCTTCAATATATCCATATAACGTTCCTTCCTCATGATGCCATCTATTTTGTGAAGTGCACCAGTCCCTCCTGCAGCAAAGCACCCCCACAACATGATGCTGCCACCCCCGTGCTTCACAGTTGGGATGGTGTTCTTCGGCTTGCAAGCCTCCCCCTTTTTCCTCCAAACATAACAATGGTCATTATGGCCAAACAGTTCTATTTTTGTTTAATCAGCCCAGAGAACATTTCTACAAATTGTATGATCTTTGTCCCCATGTGCAGTTGCAAACCGTAGTCTGGCCTTTTTTATGGCGGTTTTGGAGGAGTGGCTTCTTCCTTGCTGAGCGGCCTTTCAGGTTATATCAATATAGGATTTGTTTTGATGTGGATATAGATAGTTTTGGACCCATTTCCCCTAGCATCTTCCCAGGGTCCTTTGCTGTTGTTCTGCACTTTTAAAGGTAGGCCTTGAAATACATCAACAGGTACACTTCCAATTGACTCAAATTATGTCAATTAGCCTATTTTTATTTTATTTATTATTTTACCGTTATTTTACCAGGTAAGTTGACTGAGAACATGTTCTCATTTGCAGCAACGACCTGGGGAATAGTTACAGGGGAGAGGAGGGGGATGAATGAGCCAATTGTAAACTGGGGATTATTAGGTGACCATGATGGTTTGAAGGCCAGATTGGGAATTTAGCCAGGACACCGGGGTGCCATGGTATCTTTTAATGACCTCAGAGAGTCAGGACACCCGTTTAACGTCCCATCCGAAAGACGGCACCCTACACAGGACAGTGTCCCCAATCACTGCCCTGGGGCATTGGGATATTTTTTAGACCAGAGGAAAGAGTGCCTCCTACTGGCCCTCCAACACCACTTCCAGCAGCATCTGGTCTCCCATCCAGGGACTGACCAGGACCAACCCTGCTTAGCTTCAGAAGCAAGCCAGCAGTGGTATGCAGGGTGGTATGCTGCTGGCAATATCTATCAGAAGCTTCTAAAGCGTGACATTATTTTCTGGATTTTTCCAAGCTGTTTAAAGGCACAGTCAATTTAGTGTATGTAAACTTCTGACCCACTGGAATTGTGATAGTGAATAATAAGTGAAATGATCTCTCTGTGAACAATTGTTGGAAAAATGACTTGTGTCATGCACAAAGTAGATGTCCTAACTGACTTGCCAAAACTATAGTTTGTTAACATGAAATTTGTGGAGTGTTTGAAAAATGAGTTTTAATGTCGCCAACCTAAGTGTATGTAAACTTCCGACTTCAACTGTAGGTTTATGGTGCTATTTCTGAAACAAACCATTTTTCTTTACTATCTAGAAAAGCAAACATCTGATTGCTGTCATTAAATTATCAAGTCACTGTGAGAGACACTAAACTACTAAAAACACTCCCACTGCAATAGACGGAATTGCCTTTTTTATTGTCATTACATTAGTCTTCCTGCTGGTTGTGGGAAATCATTTTAGACAGCCACTCAATCACTTTGAATTGCCACTGCAGTCATGCAGCTGTGAGAAAAGCTAGGTATGAGACATACCGGGCCGGATTAAGAAATCATAGGCCCTGGGGCTTTGTTTTTTTTAGCTCACCCCCACTCCTCAACATTTTTAGAATTTCCACAGATGGGGAACATTTGTTAGCACGGTAAAAAAAAATCTTGCCTTTTGACAACTTATTTCATGCAATTCTATGTCATGGCTACCCAGACTATTTGCATTGTCCCCCCCCCCCCCCCCCCCTCCTTTACACCGCTGCTACTCTCTGTTGTCATCTATGCATAGTCACTTTAATAACTCTACGTACGTGTACATATTACCTCAATAACCGGTGCCCTCGCACATTCACTCTGTACCGGTACCCCCTGTATATAGTCTGCTATTGTTATTTTAATGCTGCTGTTACTTTTACTCTTATTCTGGTCTTATTTTTTTAAACTGCATTGTTGGTTAGGGGCTCGTAAGTAAGCATTTGACAAATAACATTCTATTTGATTTACATGACAGAAGACATTAGCTAAATCTTTTTTAATACCACACAAATGACCGAAATGAGTGGCTACTCTGAGATCAATCTGGTCTTGGATTCAAACAAACAATAACCCAGGTCAATGAAGCTACAATATCAGGAGGCAATGTAAACTCGGCAAAAAAAGAAATGTCCCCTTTTCAGGACCCAGTGATTCAAATTCGTAAAAATCCCCCAAACTTCACAGATCTTCATTGTAAAGGATTTAAACACTGTTTCCCATGCTTGTTCAATGAACCATAAACAATTAATTTACATTCCCCTGTGGAAGGTCGTTAAGACACTAACAGCGTACAGACGGTAAGCAATTAAGGTCACAGTTATGAAAACTTAGGACACTAAAAAGGCCTTTCTACTGACTCTGAAAAACACCAAAAGAAAGATGCCCAGGGTCCTTGCTCATCTGCGTGAACGTGCCTTAGGCATGCTGCAAGGAGGCATGAGGGCTGCAGATTTGGCCAGGGAAATAAATTGCAATGTCCTTACTGTGAGACGCCTAAGACAGCGCTACGGGGAGAAAGGATGGACAGCTGATCATCCTCACAGTGGCAGAACACGTGTAACAACACCTGCACGGGATCGGTACGTCTGAACATCACACCTGCGGAACATGTACAGGATGGCAACAACAACTGCCCGAGTTACACCAGGAACACACAATCCCTCCATCAGTGCTCAGACAGTCCGCAATAGGCTGAGAGAGGCTGGGCTGAGGGCTTGTAGGCCTGTTGTAAGGCAGGTCCTCACCAGACATCATCGGCAACAACGTCGCCTATGGGCACAAACCCACCGTGGCTGGACCAGACAGGATTGGCAAAAAGTGCTCTTCACTGACGAGTCGCGGTTTTGTCTCACCAGGGGTGATGGTCGGATTCGCATTTATCGTCAAAGGAATGAGCGTTACAACAAGGCCTGTACTCTGGAACGGGATCGATTTGGAGGTGGAGGGTCCGTCATGGTCTGGGGCGGTGTGTCACAGCATCATCGGACTGAGCTTGTTGTCATTGCAGGCAATCTCAACGCTGTGCGTTACATGGAAGACATCCTCCTCCCTCATGTGGTTCCTGTCCTGCAGGCTCATCCTGACATGACCTTCCAGCATGACAAATGTCACCAGCCATACCGCTCGTTCTGTGCGTGATTTCCTGCATGACAGGAATGTCAGTGTTTTGCCATGGCCAGCGAAGAGCCTGGATCTCAATCCCATTGAGCACGCCTGGGACCTGTTGGATCGGAGGGTGAGGGCTAGGGCCATTCCCCCCAAAAATGTCTGGGAACTTGCAGGTGCCTTGGTGGAAGAGTGGGGTAACATCTCCCAGCAAGAACTGGCAAATCTGGTGCAGTCCATGAGGAGGAGATGCACTGCGGTACTTAATGCAGCTGGTGGCAACACCAGATTCTGACTGTTACTTTTGATTTTGACCCCCCCCCCCCCCCCCCCCCCTTGTTCAGGGACACATTTTTCAATTTCTGTTAGTCACATGTTTGTGGAATTTGTTCAGTTTATGTCTCAGTTATTGAATCTTGTTATATTCATACAAATATTTACACATGTTAAGTTTGCTGAAAATATACGCAGTTGACAGTGAGAGGACATTTATTTTTTTGCTGAGTTTATATAGCGACACACTGAACAAAAATTAACGCAACATGCAACAATTTCAAAGATTTTACTTAGCTACAGTTCATAAGGATCTCAGTCAACTGAAATACATTCATACAGTGGCAAGAAAAAGTATGAACCCTTTGGAATTACCTGGATTTCAGCAAAAATTTGTCATAAAATTTGATCTGATCTTCATCTAAGTCTCAATAGACAAACAGTGTGCTTCAACTAGTAACACACAAATTATTGTATTTTTCTTGTCTATATTGAATACATCATTTAAACATTTACAGTGTAGGTTGGGAAAAGTATGTGAACCCCTAGGCTAATGACTTCTCCAAAAGCTGGAGTCAGGAGTCAGCTAACCTGGAGTCCAATCAATGACACAAGATTGGAGGTATTGGTTAGAGCTGCCTTGCCCTATAAAACTCACAAGAGTTCTTGCTATTCACAAGAAGCATTGCCTGATGTGAACCATGCCTCAAACAAAAGGGATCTCCAAAGACCTAAGACTAAAAATTGTTGACTTGCATAAAGCTGGAAAGGGTTACAAAGGTATCTCTAAAAGCCTTGATGTTCATCAGTCCACGGTAAGACACATGGTCTATAAATTGAAAAAGTTAAGCACTGTTGCTACTCTCCCTAGGAGTGGCCGTCCTGCAAAGATGATTGCAAGAGCACAGAGCAGATTGCTCAATGAGGTTAAGAAGAATCCTAGAGTGTCAGCTAAAGACTTACAGAAATCTCTGGAACCATGCCAACATCTCTGTTGACGAGTCTACAATACATATAACGCGAAACAAGCATGGTGTTCATGGGAGGACACCACGGGAGAAGCACTGCTGCACATCGGAAGTTTGCAAAAGTGCACCTGGATGTTCTACAGCTCTACTGGCAGAATATTATGTGGACAGATGAAACGACAGTTGAGTTGTTTGGAAGGAACACACAGCACTGTGTTGAGAGAAAAAGGCACTGCACACCAACATCAAAACCTCATCCCAACTGTAAAGTATGGTGGAAGGAGGGCCTGGACAGCTTACTATCATCGGCGGAAAAATGAATTCCCAAGTGTATCAAGACATTTTGCAGGGGAATGTTAGGGGATCTGTCTGCCAATTGAATCTCAACAGAAGTTGGACAACAGGACAACAACCAAAAACACATATTTCCTAATATTAAGCACGTTGCTTCTCTTTACAACAGGAGTATCATGAAAACAAACCACGGGGAAAAGTGTCCTCCCTTCGCTATTTATGTGTATAGATGACATGTACTTGTTTCTCCTGCCCCAGTTGAGACAGGTTTATGATAATGGTCCATTCTAAATCAAAACAAATTTCAAACATATTTAGTATATGTAAAGACAAGATTAAAATCAACAAGTCTGATTGGCGACAATATTAGCCTATCACTTGTGAGTTATATATTGTCACTTGTGAATGATGCCCAGCTTGTGTTCAGTAAGGCAAGAAACAGCGCATGCCTTTTTTAGCATTTTTTCAAAATCATAGTCCCACACCTCATGTAGCCTAGCCCATATGCCTATATGTTTTGATAAAGTTTGTGTCACAACTGGTGTCCAAATAACTTCTTCATTTTAAGCACATTGATCTGCTATAAAACTGGCGTAGTGCCTGACTAACATACATACGCAGCGACTGAGTTTCAAGTTTGGGAAAGATCATTTTCACAATAAAAATGAATGTTTATAATAAAAGCATTACATGTACGTACAGTGGGGCAAAAACGTATTTAGTCAGCCACCAATTGTGCAAGTTCTCCCACTTAAGAAGATGAGAGAGGCCTGTAATTTTCATCATAGGTACACTTCAACTATGACAGACAAAATCAGAAAAAAAAACAAATCTGAAAATCACATTGTAGGATTTTTTATGAATTTATTTGCAAATTATGGTGGAAAATAAGTATTTGGTCAATAACAAAAGTTTATCGCAATACTTTGTTATATACCCTTTGTTGGCAATGACAGAGGTCAAACGTTTTCTGTAAGTCTTCACAAGGTTTTCACACACTGTTGCTGGTATTTTGGCCCATTCCTCCTTGCAGATCTCCTCTAGAGCAGTGATGTTTTGGGGCTGTTGCTGGGCAACATGGACTTTCAACTCCCTCCAAAGATTTTCTATGGGGTTGAGATCTGGAGACTGTCTATGCCACTCCAGGACCTTGAAATGCTTCTTACGAAGCCACTCCTTCGTTGCCCGGGCGGTGTGTTTGGGATCATTGTCATGCTGAAAGACCCATCTTCAATGCCCTTGCTGATGGAAGGAGGTTTTCACTCAAAATCTCACGATACATGGCCCCATTCATTCTTTCCTTTACACGGATCAGTCGTCCTGGTCCCTTTGCAGAAAAATAGCCCCAAAGCATGACGTTTCCACCCCTATGCTTCACAGTAGGTATGGTGTTCTTTGGATGCAACTCAGCATTCTTTGTCCTCCAAACACGACGAGTTGAGTTTTTACCAAAAAGTTATATTTTGGTTTCATCTGACCATATGACATTATCCCAATCTTCTTCTGGATCATCCAAATGCTCTCTAGCAAACTTCAGAAGGAACTGGACATGTACTGGCTTAAGCAGGGGGACACGTCTGGCACTGCAGGATTTGAGTCCCTGGCGGCGTAGTGTGTTACTGATGGTAGGCTTTGTTACTTTGGTCCCAGCTCTCTGCAGGTCATTCACTAGGCCCCCCCGTGTGGTTCTGGGATTTTTGCTCACCATTCTTGTGATCATTTTGACCCCACGGGGTGAGATCTTGCATGGTGCCCCAGATCGAGGAAGATTATCAGTGGTCTTGTATCTCTTCCATTTCCTAATAATTGCTCCCACAGTTGATTTCTTCAAACCAAGCTGCTTACCTATTGCAGATTCAGTCTTCCCAGCCTGGTGCAGGTCTACAATTTTGTTTCTGGTGTCCTTTGACAGCTCTTTGTTCTTGGCCATAGTGGAGTTTGGAGTGTGACTGTTTGAGGTTGTGGACAGGTGTCTTTTATACTGATAACAAGTTCAAACAGGTGCCATTAATACAGGTAACGAGTGGAGGACAGAGGAGCTTCTTAAAGAAGAAGTTACAGGTTTGTGAGAGCCAGAAATCTTGCTTGTTTGTAGGTGACCAAATACTTATTTTCCACCATAATTTGCAAATAAATTCATTAAAAATCCTACAATGTGATTTTCTGGATTTTTTTTCTAATTTTGTCTGTCACAGTTGAAGTGTACCTATGATGAAGATTACAGGCCTCTCTCATCTTTTTAAGTGGGAGAACTTGCACAATTGGTGGCTGACTAAATACTTTTTTGCCTCACTGTATATAATAGGCGGTGTCAGAGGAAAGCCTGTTTTGGGCCAGTAACCAAAGCGTCACTGATTCAAATCCCTGAGCCGGCAAGGTAAAGAACAAAAAAAAAACGATTACGTCAATTAAGGCAGCCCCATGCACATCTCTGATTCAGAAGAGTTGGGTTAAATATGAAAGACACATTTCGGTTGAATGCGTTCATTTGTGCAACTGACTAGGTTTCCCCTTATGTATGCTTATTTTTTTAAATCTTTATTTTGTTTGCTGCCTCGTGCCCCCCACGGGCCTGGGCTCAGGGGCTTCAACCTCGGCAAACCTCTGCATTAATCCGGCCCTAGAGACATGATGTACTGAGAACCAGCGTGAGCTTGCAGATAGTTTCATTTCAAATGGTGGCATTTAAAATACCAGAGGATAGTGTCTCGTTTCCCCCGTATACCTGTGGCTTAAACTAATTTTGATTCATTTTCAGGAGTTATTAGTGCAGTCATCATCTTTTTATATAAATATTTTCCCACGATAGCAAGACTACTGATGTAATGTAGCTGTCATTCAATAGAGCAATTTACCACACAGCTAAGAAGAACATTTGGTCATCATCGGGCCCTTCGTTTAGTCGCTGAAAACTGACCTCCCTGGATTCCATCAGCTGCCACAAGATATAAATCAAGTGGTCGTTGATTCTTTCCTCTCTCATGGCACATAGTAGATTCTTTACAAATACTCACAGCAGTTCCCAGATCAGTGTGGGAGATCACGTGATCTCACAATGGTAGCTATTTACCAGCCTGCCCAGGACCCACTGATCCTAGACCAGTGTTCCAGTCAGAGAGGACATCATGATCTCGCCACCACGGTAGTTATTCACCAGTATGCAGCACAGCAGTGTGAAATAGCACCATACCAAATTACAGACCTGACACATTCCATTTACACACACACCCTCCTCTCGTACACTTCCAACAGATAGACAGACAAGACACAGCTGTGAGCTTGGAGCAACGGTCTATCCGGCTCAGCATCAAGCCTCATGCTGATTGACAGTGCCTGAGGGCTCCCTCCTCTTGAATAACATACTATCATAATAATCATAATTGCGGCTAATAATAACCTTCAAGGGAAATTGCTGGGCTAAATGATGAGGGGGTGCATTTACCTTGACACCTCTGGAGAAGAGAGAGAGCTGGCGTGGCATGAAATGGGCCTGGTGGTGCTCTGCTCCAAATAAAATCTCATCTTTTTGGTCACATGCTTCGTAAACAACAGGTGTAGATTAACAGTGAAATGCTTACTTATGGATTCATTTTCCAACAAATCAGAGTTAAAGATATTTTTTTTTTGAGAGAGCGAGAGCCCGAGAGAGAGCGAGTGAGTGAGCAAGAGCGAATAAATGCACAGTGAACAATGAATAACAAGTCAAAATAACATGGCTATATATAGGGACTACCAGTAACGAGTCGATGTGTAGGGGTATGAGGTAATTTATGTATAGCTACTGTATATATACGGTGCCAGTCAAAAGTTTGGACACACCTACTCATTCAAGGATTTTTCTTTATTTTTACTATTTTCTAAATTGCAGAATAATAGTGAAGACATCAAAACTATGAAATAACACATATGGAATCATGTAGTAACCAAAAAAAGGGTTTAACAAGCAATACGCCATCCCATCTGGTTTGCGCTTAGTGGGACTCATTTGTCACAACACAACTGATTGGCTCAAACGCATTAAAAAGGAAAAAAATTCCACAAATGAATTGAGGCACACCTGTTAATTGAAATGCATTCCAGGTGACTATCTCATGAAGCTGGTTGAGAGAATTCCAAGAGTGTGTAAAGCCGGCTACTTATGAAATATATTTAAATTTGTTTAACAATTTTTTGTTACTACATGATTCCGTATGTGCCATTTCATAGTTTTGATGTCTTCACTCTTATTCTACAATAGGATAGATAAGACAGTAGCAACAGTGAATGTGTGTTAGCCCGGATAGCCATTTATGGCTTGGGGTAGAAGCTGTTCAGGGTCCTGTTGGTTCCAGACTTGGCACACTGGTACCGCTTGCCATGTGGTAGAAGAGAGAAGATGGCTTGGGTGGCTGGAGTCTTTGTATATTTTTTGGGCCTTCCTCTGACACCACATGTTTAGAGGTCCTGGACGGCAGGGAGCTTGGCCCCAGTAATGTACTGGGCCGTGCTCACCACCCTCTGTAGCGCCTTGCGGTTAGGTGCCTTGCAGTTGCCGTACCAGGGGTTGATGCAGCCAGTCAAGATGCTCTCAAATGGTTCAGCTTTAGAACTTTGAGGATCTGAGGGTCCATGTCAAATCTTTTCAGCCTCCTGAGTGGGAAGAGGCACTGTTGTGCCCTCTTCACTACATCCCCATCGATGTGGATGGGACCGTGCTCGCCCCTGCGTTTCTTGTAGTCCACGATCAGCTCCTTTGTCCTTTGCTGAGTTTGAGGGAGAGGTTGTGTCCTTGCACCAAACTGCCAGGTATCTGATCACCTCCCTATAGGCTGCCTCATAGTCGTCTGATCAGTCTTACCTTTATCGGGTCGTCAGCAAACTTGATGTTTGGGTAGTGCGTGGAAACAGTCGTGGGTGAACAGAGAGTACAGGACGGGACTAAGCACACACCCCTGAGGAGCCCCCGTGTTTATGGTCAGCGTGGGGGATGTGTTGTTGCCTACCCTCACCGCCTGGGAGCGGCCTGTCAGAAAGTCCAGGATCCACTTGCAGTGTCCTGAGGATGTTGATGAGCTTGGATTGGACTATGGTGTTGAATGCTGAGCTGTAGTCACTGAACAGCATTCTTCCATAGGTATTACTTTATCCAGGTGCGTGAGAGCAGTGTTGAATGCAATAGAGATTGTGTCATCTGTGGATCTGTTGGGATGGTTTGCAAATTGGAGTGGGTCCAGGCTGTCTGGGATAATAGTGTTGATGTGAGCCATGACTATCAAATCGTACTACACCAGCTCCGACACTCGTTGGATGTGGCAGGGCTTGCAAAATATTAGACTACAAAGGGAAGCACACCCGAGAGCTGCCCAGTGACACGAGCCTACCAGACGAGCAAAATAACTTCTATGCTCGATTAGAGGCAAGAAACACTGAAACATGCATGAGAGGGAGAGCTGTTCCGGATGACTGTGTGACCACGCTCTCCGCAGCCAATGTGAATAAGACCTTTAAACACGTCAAAATTCACAAGGCCGCAGGGCCAGACAGATTACCAGGACGTGTACTCCGAGCATGCGCTGACCAATTTGCAACTGTCTTCACTGACATTTTCAACCTCTCCCTGTCCGAGTCTGTAATACCACATTTTTCTAAGCAGACCTCCATTGTCCATGTGCCCAAATAAGTGAAGGTAACCTTCTTAAATGACAACCTACTTGTAGCACTCACATCTGTAGCCATGAAATGCTTTGAAAGGCTGGTCATGGCTTACATCCATGCCATTATCACAGAAATCCTAGACCCACTCCAATTTGCATACTGCACCAATGGATCCACAGATGATGCAATATGGATTGCACTCCACACTGCCCTTTCACACCTGGACAAAAGGAACACCTATGTGAGAATGTTATTCATTGACTACAGCTCAGTGATCAACACCATAGTGCCCTCAAAGCTCATCACTACACAAAGGACCCTGGGACTAAACACCTCCCTCTGCAACTGGATCCTGGACTTCCTGACGGGCTGCCCCCAGGTGGTAAGGGTAGGTAAAAGCACATCCGCCACGCTGATCGTCAACACGGGGGCCCCTCTGGGGTGTGTGCTCAGTCCCCTCCTGTACTCCCTGTTCGCTCATGACTGCACGGCCAGGCACGACTCCAACACCATCATTAAATTTGCTGATGACATAACAGTGGTAGGCCTGATCACCGACAACGATGAGACAGCCTATAGGGGAGGAGGTCAGAGAACTGACCGTGTGGTGCAAGGAAAAAAACCTCTCCCTCAACGTGATCAAGACAAAGGAGATGATTGTGGACTACAGGAAAAGGAGGACCGAGCACACCCCCATTCTCATCGACGGAGCTGTAGTGGAGCAGGTTGAGAGCTTCAAGTTCCTTGGCATCCACATCACCAACAAACTAACATGGCCCAAGCACACCAAGACAGTTGTGAAGAGGGCAAAACAAAACCTATTCCCCCTCAGGAGACTGAAAAGATTTGGCATGGGTCCTCAGATCCTCAAAAAGTTTTACAGCTGCACCATCGAGAGCATCCTGACGGGTTGCATCACTGCCTGGTATGGCAACTGCTCGGCCTCAGACCACAAGTCACTAGAGGGTAGTGCGTACGACCCAGTACATTGCAGGGGCCAAGCTTCCTGCAAAACCAGGACCTCTATATCGGGCGGTGTCAGAGGAAGGCCCTAAAAATTGTCAAAGACTCCAGCCACCCTAGTCATAGACTGTTCTCTCTGCTACCGCATGGCAAGCAGTACCGGAGCGCCAAGTCTAGGTCCAAGAGGCTTCTAAACAGCTTCTACCCCAAGCCATAAGACTCCTGAACAGCTAACCAAATGGCTACCTAGAGTATTTGCATCCCCCCCCCCCCCCCACCCGCTTCTACGCTGCTGCTACTCTGTTTTTATCTATGCAAAGTCACTTTAATAACTCTACATGTACATATTACTTCAATTACCTTGACACCGGTGCCCCCGCACTACCCCCTGTATATAGCGCCGCTATTGTTATTTACTGCTGCTATTTAATCGTTTGTTATTCTTATTACTTTTTGGGGGATATTTTCTTAAAACTGCATGGTTGGTTAAGGGTTTGTAAGTAAGCATTTCACTGTAAGGTCTACACCTGTGGTATTCGGCGCATGTGACAAATACAATTTGATTTGATTTGACTAGCGATAGTCATTTGGGCAGGTTACCTTGGTGTTCTTGTGCACAGGGACTATGGTGGTCTGCTTCAAACAAGTTGGTATTATAGTTTAAAGGTCTTACTTAGATCTGCTACGGAGAGTGAGATCACACAGTTGTCCGGAATAGCTGGCGCTCTCGTTTATGGTTCAGTCTTGCTGGCCTCGATGCGAGCATAAAATGTTTTTACCTTGACTGGTAGGCTCGTGTCTCTGGGCAGCTCGTGGCCAGGAATCCCTTTGTAATCCATCATAGTTTGCAAGCCCTGCCACATCTGTCAAGCGTCATAGCCGGCGTAGAAGGATTTGATCTTAGTCCGGTATTGATGACTTGGATGTCGTAGCGGGATCTCATAAGCGTCCCGATTAGTGTCCCGCTCCTCAAAAGCAGCAACTCTAGCCTTTAGCTCAGTGTGGATGTTGTCTGTAATCCATGGCTTCTGGCTGAGGTACGTGCATATGGCCACTGTGGGGACAACGTCGTCGATGCGCTTATAAATGAAGCCGGTAACTGACGTGGTAAACTTCTCAATGTTATCGGATGGATCCTGGAACATATTTCAGACTGTGCTAGCGAAATAGTCCTGTAGCTTAGCATCCGCTTCATCTGACCACTTCCGTTTGAGTTTCTGCATTTCTGTGTGGAGTAAAGGTGATCTAGAGTTTTGCCGCCTCTAGTTGCACGGTTGACATACCGGTAAAAAATGTGGATTTCAGTTTCCCTCTAAGTGGAAATGCCATGGCTGAGAGAGTGGGCATGTTTGTTTGCCAACTCAGCTGCCCTTGAGTTAAGGAGAACCTCCTCCATATCCAACGGATTCTATGCTCTCTCAAACACTCACGCCTTCCTTCCCTTCAATATGAATGGTGCCCAAAGCCATCCTCCCTTTCATCCTAGCTTTCACACCAGGGGAACTTTGATCTTTGTCTCGCCTCAGGCTAATAGAAGGCTAAATTCCATTGGAAAGTGGAATGTGGCTATTCTGGAATTATTGTGTTGGAGTTCCTTATTGGACCATTTATAGAACATGGTTCTAGGTGCTAAAATGTGTGAATGTTTAACAACTCTTAATGGTAGCCTGGAGGGCCTGTGTTATGTGTGCTACTAAAAGTCATTTTGAATTGGGGGTGGCAGGTAGCCTAGTGGTTAAAGAGGTGAGCCAATAACTCTAGGGTTGATGGTTCAAATCCTAGGTCAGACAGGAGAAATATGTCAGGCAGTGAGTTGTCAATGAAATTCTAGATGCCATTGCCTTGAGCAAGGCACTCAATGAGCACCCAATGTGGCTCCAACCTGCATGTCAGGAGGGGTTGGGATGAAGCCAAGTCAAATTTCAGTTGACAAATAAAGTGATCTGAATATGTTGTGTTGAAATGTGCCTGTATTGTACATCAGTAGACTGAAATACAGTACCTCCATTATATGTGAATGACAGAAAAAAACTCTACTTCAAAAAACATGAGGCAAACTGTTGGGAGCTGATCCCTGAGGCTCTAGCCCCTTGTGTCACGTGCTGTTAATGGCTCTCTCTATTGCAAAGTCAACATCAACGCTCTCTTCTGAGAATGAAATACTTCTGTCTGCGTCGTAAGTCTGTCTAAAGTCCTGAAATATGTCTCTCCTCGGACCACCTCGGAGCGGAACCGAACCTTAGTGCTGATGTTTGTGTTATGGCTGGGGATTCTGGGGAAATTGCCGCTTTGAGTCTGGTGAGCCTCTGAACACAACTCTACTTTTCCCCACTGCCCACCTTACCTCTGGCTCCACAACAGCGGCATCAGGAACTTTTTTCTGCACGGTAACAGCTGATGAATCCATACCCATTTTTCTACCCAATGAAAAAAACAACGGCACAAAAAAGCAGTATTGATTGCACCCAGGTTGGATTCTTCTCTTCCACCCACTGAAGCATGTCTGGGCTATGAAGTCCTAAACCCCACCTTGTCCTCCTGTCGGAGGGATCACTAATACATGTGTGTGTGTGTGTTGGTGTGTGTGTGTGTGTGTGTGTGTGTGTGTGTGTGTGTGTGTGTGTGTGTAAGAGTGAGTGAGATTTCACAGCCATAGTGATTTCAGATGGAAAGCCTTTCCATCTAACCTGACCTTTATCCTTTTTCTTTAAAAAAGCATATATTGTGTATTTTTATTTTACTAAACTGTATTTACTCTAACCAACAATCGTCAAACCTGTGTCAACATCCGAGCACAAGACAAAAGGTTGTGCCAGGCGGAGATAATTTTGATGTTTATTTTTCTGTGTGGTGTGTTCTAGGCTAAGCCAGGCACAGCCCCTAGTAGTGTAGGGACAGAGGCCACAGAGAGGAACCAGCCGTGTCACACAATAGGGACATTCAGCCCCCTGACAGGAAAGGATAAGACTTGCTGCTGCTGAAAAATGCTTGACACATGCTGTTAGCGTTCGTCCTCTTTTGGGGAGGCACTCAGCTGCCATCACAGCAGAGGTTATTTCTCTCTACAACATTGTCGTAAACATTGTGAACTTCTGAACTCTGGCTGCCACTAGCTGCCTGCCTGCCGGTGGTGCGCTGTTGTCCTCCGCTGTGGCTGGCTGCTGAAACATTCCACTAATGCCATTGTGCAGCGCTACTGTTCACACCTAGAATACAATGTCTGGGAAGCAGAATGAATTAAGAGATGTGATTATCATAATTGAAATGGTACATTATGGTTTCATATACAGTATATGGAAAATGGTGTGTTTGTGACATTTTTGTAAATGAGGAGCTTAAACAATTTAAGAGTAGTTATATTTTGAAACTGAGTCATTTCTGAAAGAAGGAAAGAAAGGTCTCAGCTATATACTTACATGCTGAGGAACCAAGTTAGGGATGATCATTTCAACAGGCGGTTGGTAAATACAGCCAACAGTTTCTTCTATGTGTGATTTTACACAGTGGTTCAATACCTACAAATATTATTTATTAATGTTAAGCCAGAACTGAGATATAAAGAAGAGAAAATCCTGTATCGAGGGAAATCTCAAACAAAGCCATCACTATCTCCAACACATTTACAACTCCAACTCTTTTTGATATATTGTTATTGGGAGATTCTCATTAATACCACAATGATCATATAAATTACTGACTCCCTATCAGTATCAAACAAATAGTCACCAATTATTGGCACCCTTGATGAAGATGAGCAAAAAAAGAGATCAAATAAATAAATAAAAGATTAAATGAATAATACAAATACTGAGCTATATTAAATGCAATGTATATATTTTTTATTATATTATTTTGTACTAATACAATTGCTTAGACAAAGAGATTTAGTTTACCAAGCAATACTTTTAATTAAGATGAAGAGTTCTCTTAAAAAAGATAAGTCAAAATTATTGGCACCCCTTTTTTCAATACACCGGCACCTCACCTTTCGAGGATAACGACACCGAACCTTTCTAAAATGTTTTATGAGATTGGAGAACACACTGGAAGGGATCTTAGACCATTCCTCCACACAGAGTCTTACCAGATCCTTGATATCCTTTGTCTGCTCTCTTTAATTCAAATGGCAGGTTTTCAATGGGGTTCAAGTCCGGAACTTAGGTGGCCATTCCAAAATGTTGATGTGGTCAATTGACCATTTCTTGGTGTATTTTGATGTGTGTTTGGGGCTATTGTCTTGCTAGAAGATCCACTTGGGATACTGGATAAAGTTCATGTTGCAGTTGACCATAACCAGGGTCCCCGGACCAGTGGAAGCAAAATAGCCCCATGACAAAGATCCACCACCATATTTCACAGTAGACCAGTAGGGGTTATTTTCTGCATATGCGTCTTTCTTTCGGTGCCAAACCCACCGCTGGTGTGCGTGGCCAAAGTGTTCTATCATTTCAAATGACTTCTGAGGGGACTGTATAAAGATTTGAATACTATTGTATATTACCTTGAAAATAATAAACAAGATACTCCTAATGACTAATCTCATTTGATGTGCTGGATATTCCAGTGTAAGAGAAGTGATTAGTTGAACAACACTTCTGGGATGAGTAACCATGTCTAGGACTTGGAGACTTGTATAAGCTCCCCAAGCTAATGCCTGGGCCTTTGGCTCAGCGGGCTAGCTGGTTTGAATCCAGTCAGTCACACCAGTTACTGTACAATGTGTCTTCAAAAAAACACTCCTGGTAATATGTGAGATACTGCCACTGACAGATCTGGGTCAATCTTAGATAAGGAGTCTGCAGATGTCTTACATAATGCTATAGGGGCCAGAAGGGCAGCTAGTGAGCAGCCGAGCGGTGCTGTCAGACATTCCACACATGCCGTTTGATATATAGAGAACCCTCCATCTGCCATTAGCTGAACAATTAAATTCAAAACCTCTCCATGCTGTGCAACAGTAAGTGGATGTTTCACACACTTTGAGTATATATTAAACGGGTTGTAGATTCTTACTGGGCTAATTGCTTGAAATTTTTGTGTTCATTATTGAGATGTCACGACCTGAATCAAAAGCAATTTCAATCATTTTAAATAGTGTCATTAGCTAGCTGGCTACAGTACTGGCTACTGCTGCACCACTCTCACTTAATGCAAATCCTCCTTTTTTCTTGATACCAGAAGTATTCCCGGAGTCATAAAACATTCAGTATGGATTACAGAATTACTGTTTGCTTTTTTCTTACAGCGCAGTTGGCATGTCAGCCTTCTACAATAACTAAACTACATTAATCCTATTCGGAATACCATACTTATTGATCTACTGTAAGTACTGTAGATATCTAATCACCGTTCAGAGATTTCCCCATAGAAATCGTAGGCAAACATTTGACATAATACACAACCTCAGCCTTAAATAGCGTCATCTGTTTGTGTGTGTGAGAGAGAATAGAGACAGGCAGAGAGGTTGTATGAAGAGTGTGTCACTGAAAAGAACCAACACATCAGTGGGCCTGACTGACAGGCAGGTTGATGAATGTTCGGGAGACAGCACCTTGGGTCGGGATGCCCGGGTGAAAGGAAACCTGATTGCCATGGCAAATCACTTCTGCTATTACCTCTGTCAGGCATTATTTACTCCGTTACATAATGGAGGGAAATGGGACAGGTAACAATGCGTACTCACACTTAATGGGGCAACAACGCTTAAGTTGTATTGTAAATGCTTCGGTGTTCCCTTAACTTTCCCTCCTATTGTTATAAGAGATTGGCCTATACAGTACTGGAGGTATTGTAAAAGACGGGATATTTGAACCAGTACTGACAATGTGCTGTGGGCAAAACAGTGTAACATGAAGGCATAGCCTGGAGGTGATCAGTACTCTACGCTGTCAGAGTGAAATATAACTACCTGGCATTCTGGATACATAGTAATGTAAATCCTGATTCAACGCATTGCATGGAGCTTTTGAATAGTCTTCCAAGCACTGAGCTTCTCCTCTCATCCTCTGCTCCTTTACCCATCCCTCAATCTTCTCTTTCTCACCCACTGCCCCCCCCCCCCTCTCTTATCCCAACCCCCGGCCCTCTCCTCTGTCCCCCTCTCCTCTATCCCTATAAGTGTTCAATTGGGTTGAGATCTGATGACTCAGACGACATTGTTATCAAACTCAAACCATTCAGTGACAACTCGTGCCCTGTGGATGGAGGCTTTGTCACCCACTGCCATCAGGATAGAAATGATTCACCATGAAATAATTCACCATAGTTGATCACTCAGAATAGCTGTGTATTTATTGGCGTTTACCTTGTCCTCTAAGGGGTTGAGTGGCCTAAACCATGCCTGGAATATGCACCCAAAACCATAAAGAGCCCTCGTTTGTTAAACTGTTTCATTATTTGGCAGTTACCTATACATGGGGTACACAGTGCAATAAAATGCTTGCTTGCAGGTTCACCTCTCAACAATGCAACAAAAATAGAAAAAGTGAATAAAAGCTCAATGACTGAAAATAGGATAGAAATTTAGCAAATACATGAAGGCACACAGCTGAATTGAAATAGGATATACTATACCGTAAAAAAAACTTGTTTTGTTGGTATTTGACAATTGTCCTATGTTTGTTTCATACTGTACGTTACATTGTGGCAAGAACATTTGTCATGATACAGACCAAATAACAGAAGTGAGACTGGGCTCAACCCACAGTGTTGTTTGCGAAGCCAGTATTTAAGAGGAAGGGGGAAACAGTCATTATGGGTTCCTTTTGAAAAGCCACAGAACAGCTAAAAATGGGGATCCTAATAAACTACACAAATCTGGGGATCCTATTAAATGTAACTAAAATAAAACAGCCAGTCGCCCACAGCCAGTCCACCTTTATTTGTCCAAGGCTCTGTAACCATGTACTGCATGCATGTATGGACAACATTGTATCTCTTCCCCCATTCAGGTCATACACAGGGCATGTGACACAGCATTTATGACATCTGCCCTATCACTGTGGCATATGCCTCCAGTCATCACTGTGTTGTATGCATCCTTATATCACAGCCATGTGGTGGAATTCCCCCTCTGACCCCTCACCTCTGATGGGTGGTCTGCGTGCACCTGATCTAATAACGGCCACCAAATTCCCTGTGTTGCTTGCCAAAAGTTCAGTCACTTTCATTTAGCCTTTGAAGTGAAGAGGTGCTGGGTTTCTGGGGTGCTGGGTTGAAAAACATGAACGTTTTACTACTCAGTCACTTCATTGCCATAACATTACCATTATTCCGCAATCACTTCCACTACCGTCATACATGTACCCCTTGCGGAAACAAGTGACGCCTTCATATCGACTGCACTCCATTCCTTGTGTACAACAATGTGAACACAAGCTCATTCATGAAAAGACCATCAAAAGAAACCCTGTCACACAGCAGCATAGTGAGGTAAACGGTTAACAGCTCCCATTTGAGTTTGTCAGATTGCTACACAGAATGACAATTCTGCGTCGGGCAGTAAACAAACCTCTTCTCCAGGCAGGCTCCCTGGGGACCTATGGCTATGATGGCTACATGCTTTTCTCTCAGGGGCTCTCCCCTCCCTCTGATTGTCTTTTACTTGCGTGTCTCCCCTGAGAGGAGCGGTCATATTGTTTGTTCCTCAAGCAGATGCTCTCCCCTCTCGTGCCCGTAATCTCACTGTCTGCTTTGCTGTGAGACAATGTTCTGGCGCTGCTGGCTGCGAGGTGATTTTTAAAGAGGTGTCGCTGAGGAGGGTTTATTCACATCTTCTCTGTGACACTGTAGCTGTACGGAGAACATACACTCGTTTATTTGGTGGCCGGAGAGGAGAGAAGGCTAAGAGCTACAATAAGACCAGACAGGATTGGTGCCATAGGAATTGCTTTTATTACTCTAAGGTCAGAGACATTTATAATCCATGAGAGGATGCATAGCTGCCTGCGGGACAGGCCACCAGAGGATGTGGAGGTAGACTATGAGGCTGGCTGGTGCAGGTCAGGATTAGCATTGTGTCCAATCAATGCAACGGGAATTCTGATGAAACTCATAGGAAGAAAATCATATCGTCTTATAAAATCATAATAGATAAGCAGCAGGCAACAAAATAATCAAAGCATATTATAATGGAGAAGAATAGAACCCGTTTGTGTGGGGTAATAACTGTCTATATGGATTACATCATTGTGTAAAATGCAGAGGATTTGAGGGAGAGACTTTGGCTGACACCTGGTGGTTGTCGACAGCAGTACACCCTCTTGAACTAACCCTAATGAACACTCAATCTCTCTGGGTGCGTCGGTCTCAATTTGCTCCACAATCTGCTGTTGGATTAATAATCCGAAAAGCACCACTCCTTTATTGTAGATTAAACAACCAGTCTGTGTATTGGGTCAGAATCATGGCAGCCGCCATAGTGTTTTATAGCACGTTTGAAGAAACAAAGTTTGAAAATGTATGCATTCACTACTGTAATCACTCTGGATAAGAGCGTCTGCTAAATGACTCAAATGTTAAAAAGCATGGCTATGCATATTAGCGTGGTACTTGTTCCTCATACATAGCCTACATTCCCTTCTCAGGGTAAACTGTTTACAATGCCACTAGGCAGCTGCTTCACGTCTGACTGAACATGATGATGCTGAAGGTTGTGTTGCCACCCTCCCGGTGACTGTCATTAGGCATGGATTAGGGCCTCTTTTGAAGTCAGGCTCCGCTTTGAAGAGCCTGCAATTCACATCCAAGCCGGAGCAATCCAGCCTCACTTAGGGTGCACCGCTGCTGCCGCTCGCATTTCCACAACAGTGATTTCTGTTTGTTTGTTTGCCTTGTCGAAAATCTCGAAGGAGCGTCTTAATGGTGCTTACAAAGCTTATAGAAAAATGGCTTAAAAGCCTCCTCTCAGCTTGCCTGTATACCACAGTGAAAGTACTCAGCCAGGCAGGCTGAGAGCGAAAGAAAAAAGAAAGAAAGCGAGAGACCTGCGAGACCCAACAAGAAAACCAAATAATGTCGCTGAAAACAGAAGGGGAAACGAACAAACAGTCACTGACAACCAAAACAGGTGGGGTTTCAGGAAGGGTTCTGAAAGACTCATAGGGGTGTAACTGAAAATGTACTAACAACTGGAACCTAAAAGACACCCACTAAATTAGCCCAAGTAGAGGAAAACAAAAGAAAAACCCACATCAAACAAAGACAGGGGAAAAAGCAGAGCAAAACAAAATCAGACAAAGGAATATTTTTCTAGAAAACAAATAGGGCATACCAACTAAAAGTGTTGACCCCCCACATCTCTCAAGACAGTTGGAGCGCTGAGCCAGCCATTCTTAAATAGCCCCTTGACCAGCACTCGTGAAACACCTTCCCACTAACGAGATGGCAACCAGCACAGGTGTAACACGTACTGACTAACGAGGTGACACCAATCGGCGTGCACTACGTGCTAACGAGCTATACATGCTAAAGTCCAACCTCAAAACATAAATGGAAAAACCAAAACTTGAAAAACATTCCCCTTCAAGAGAACTAATATATCCTATATTTTTGTTGGTTCTGTTTGCTTACCACCAACAGAAAAAAAATCCATTGCAAACCAAAACAACGCATCGCTACTTACACTACCGTTCAAAAGTTTGGGGTCACTTAGAAATGTCCTTGTTTTTGAAAGAAAAGCTAATTTTTGGTCCATTAATATAACATCAATTTAATCAAGTCTACACAGAAATACAGTGTAGACATTGCCAATGTTGTAAATGACTATTGAAGCTGGAAACTGAAGATTTTTTATGGAATATCTACATAGGCGTACAGAGACCAAATATCAGCAACCATCACTCCTGTGTTCCAATGGCACGTTGTGTTAGCTAATCCAAATGTATAATTTTAAAAGGCTAATTGCTCATTAGAAAACCCTTTTGCAATTATGTTAGCACTGCTGAAAACTGTTGTATTGATTAAAGACGCAATAAAACTGGCCTTCTTTAGACTAGTTGAGTATCTGGAGCATCAGCATTTGTGGGGTCAATTACAGGCGCAAAATGTTCAGAAACAAAGGTCTTTCTTCTCAAACTTGTCAGTCTATTCTTGTTCTGAGAAATGAAGGCTATTCCATTGCGAGAAATTGCCAAGAAACTGAAGATCTCGTACAATGCTGTGTACTACTCCCTTCACAGAACAGCGCAAACTGTCCCTAACCAGAATAGAAAGAGGAGTGGGAAGTCCCGGTGCACAACTGAGTAAGACGACAAGTACATTAGAGTGTCTAGTTTGAGAAACAGACGCCTCACAAGTTCTCAACTGGCAGCTTCATTAAATAGTACCCGCAAAACACCAGTCTCAACGTCAACAGCGAAGAGGCGACTCCGGGATGCTGGCCTTCTAGGCAGTGTTGCAAAGAAAAAGCCATGTCTCAGACTGGCCTATAAAAAGAAAAGATTTAGATGGGCAAAATAACACAGACACTGGACAGAGGAACTCTGCCTAGAAGGCCAGCATCCCAGAGTCACCTCTTCACTGTTGACGTTGAGACTGGTGTTCTACGGGTACTATCAGAACAGCTCAAATAAGCAAAGAGAAATGGAAATGACAGTCCATTGTTACTTTAAGACATGAAGGTCAGTCAATTCAGAAAATTTCAAGAACTTTTAAAGTTTCAAGTGCAGTCACAAAAACCATCAAGTGCTGTGATGAAACTGGCTCTCATAAGGACCACCACAGGAAAGGAAAACCCAGAGTTACCTCTGCTGCAGAGGATAAGTTCATTAGAGTTACCAGCCTCAGAAATTGCAGACCAAATAAATGCTTCATAGAGTGCAAGTAACAACAGACGCATCTCAACATTAGCTGTTCAGAGGAGTCTGTGTGAATCAGGCCTTCATGGTTGACTGCTGCAAAGAAACCACTACTAAAGGACACCAATAAGAAGAAGAGGCTTTGGCCAAGAAACACGAGCAATGAACGTCAGTCCAAATTTGAGATTTTTGTGATTTTTGAGAGTTTGGTTCCAACCGCTGTGTCTTATTGAGACGCAGAGTAGGTGAACGGATGATCTCCGCATGTGTGGTTCCAACCGTGAAGCATGGAGGAGGTGGTGTGATGGTGCTTTGCTGGTGACAGTCGGTGATTCATTTAGAATTCAAAGCACACTTAACCAGCATGGCTACCACAGCATTCTGCAGCGATACGCCATCCCATCTGGTTTCAAATCAAATCAAATTGTATTTGTCACATACACATGCTTAGCAGATGTTAATGCGAGTGTAGCGAAATGCATGTGCTTCTAGTTCCGACAATGCAGTAATAACCAAAGAGTAATCTAACCTAACAATTTCACACCAACTACCTTATACACACAAGTGTAAAGGGATGAAGAATATGTACATAAAGATATATGACTGAGTGATGGTACAGAACGGCATAGGCAAGATGCAGTAGATGGTATAGAGTACAGTATATACATATGAGATGAGTAATGTAGGGTATGTAAACATATAAAAGTGGCATTGTTTAAAGTGGCTTGTGATACATGTATTACATAAAGATGGCAAGATGCAGTAGATGGTATAGAGTACAGTATATACATATGAGATGAGTAATGTAGGGTATGTAAACATTATATTAAGTGGCATTGTTTAAAGTGGCTAGTGATACATTTTTTACATCAATTTTTCCATTATTAAAGTGGCTGGAGTTGAGTCAGTATGTTGGCAGCAGCCACTCAATGTTAGTGGTTTAGTGGTTTGCGCTTAGTGGGAATCATTTGTTTTCAACAGGACAATGACCCAACACCTCCAGGCTGTGTAAAGGCTATTTGACCAAAAAGGAGAGTGATGGAGTGCTGCATCTTTCCTCCACAATCACCCGACCTCAACCCAATTGAGATGGTTTGGGATGAGTGAAGGAAAAGCAGCCAACAAGTGCTCAGCATATGTGGGAACTCCTTCAACACTGTTGGAAATGCATTCCAGGTGAAGTTGGTTGAGAGAATGCCAAGAGTGTGCAAAGCTGTCAAGGCAAAGGGTGGCTACTTTGAAGAATCTCAAATATAAAATATGTTTTACACTTTTTTTGGTTACTACATGATTCCATATGTGCTATTTGATAGTTTGAAGTCTTCACTATTATTCTACAATGTAGAAAATAGTTTAAGAAAAACCCTTGAAGCAGTAGGTGTGTCCAAATTATTTACTGGTGCTATATTCTTCATTATTATTTTTTATAATATTGACAGCCAAAAGCATTTCCCAGATGTGCCAACCCAGACAAATGTGCTACATCATGACATTGGCGTTGGGGACTTGGCCCCGATCGAAAATGAGGAAAGTTACTACAGATATTGCAGGAGTTTCCCCTTAATCTCAGTCTCCAGTATCTATGCTGCAATAGTCTATGTGCTGGGGGGCTAGGGTCTGTTATATCTGGTGCAATTTTCCTGTCTTGTTTTGTGTGAATGTAAGTATGCTCCCTATAATTCTCCCCCCCCCCCCCAGAGGACCTGAGCCCTAAGATCATGTCTCTGGACTAGCTGGCCTGATGACTCCTGGCTGTCCACAGTCCACCTGGTTATGCTACTGATGAAGTTTCAACTGTTCTGCCTGCGGCTAGGGAACCCTGACTTGTTCACCGGACTTGCTACCTTGTCCCAGACCTGCTGTTTTCGACTCTCTCTCCTTCTCTTCCGCACCTGCTGTCTCGACCGCTGAATGCTCGGCTATGAAAAGCAAACTGACATTAACTTCTGAGGTACTGACCTGTTGCACCCTCTACAACCACATATTATTATTTGACCCTGCTGGTCATCTATGAACATTTGAACATCTTGAAAAACAAATGGTCATGTACTCTTATAATCTCCACCCGGCACAGCCAGAAGAGGACTGGCCACCCCTCAGAGCCTTGTTCCTCTAGGTTTCTTCCTAGTTTCCTGCCTTTTTAGGGAGCTTTTCCTAGACACCGTGCTTCTACATCTGCAATGTTTGCTGTTGGGGTTTTAGGTTGGGTTTCTGTATATGCACTTTGTGACATCTGCTGATATAAAAAGGGCTTCATAAATACATTTGATGGATTGATTAATTGATCTTGGCTTTGGTCAAACGGGCAACACAGTCCACCAGAATCCTGCTCTAAGGTTAATAAAAAGCAGGAATAGGCTGAATAGGTGCAACCGGTAGTGCTTGGTTCGGGTTTACCCGTCCGCTAGCAAACACGACAGGATTTACAGTAAGCCACAAATTCCTGTTTCAGACCAGAAGAAGTTACGCAAAATGCGGTCATAAGTCTTGTTGACCCCAAGATGGCCTGCCATACTACCATCGTGAGCCAGCCTCAGTATCTCTTGTAAAAGTACAACTGGGATGACAACTTGAAATACACTGGGCCAATCAATCGTCCTGCCCAGGAGTGGCACGAGAACGCCATTTCCTTATTATAACACCATCTTTGTCAAAGTAACCCACACAAACGTAATCAAAATCCTCCTCTGGACGTCTCTCAGCAAAAAAAGGGGAGAGGGAAACATCTTTACTCTGTTCTGCAATCAGCTGCTTTCTAGACATCGAAGTGTCAACAGAAGTCCTACAAACTCGAACAAACTCAGAATGTATAGTGAAATCAGGATTACCCATAAATGTCTCGGACAGATCGACCATGGTGGGATCACTGACATCCTCCTCAACCTGCACCTGGAAGACCTACACCCAGACCACAGCACCACCATCCACATCGCCACCCACCCCCCCCCAAACAAACCCTGGCCACACCCTATATTGGCCATGCTCAATACCCACTCTTACACCCAACCAGTCCCCATCATGTGACCTAATAGGCATTCACCAGATGCTCAGCATGCTCTCCTCAAACCTAGTGGTCTTAACCCGAAACCACACAGATAACACTGGACACTATAGAACCCAAAGTTTTACTATCTCATCCTGGAATACACAAGGTCTGAGTTCATCTGCCTTTTGGCCTAAAGAGCAGGAACCCAGACTCACCAAAGAAATACAGACATTGTTATCCTACAAGAAACATGGTATAGCTGGTAGTCCCATCCACCAAACTACCAGGTGTAAAACAGGGGGTACATTATGTTAATTTGGTATAGAGCAGACCTCACCCACTCTATTACATTAATCAAAACAGGATCATTCTACATCTGGTTAGAAATAAATAAGAAAATTACCTCAACATAGAAACATTTCCTCATGTGTACTACCTACATAGAATCCCCATACTTAACGATGACAGCTTCTCCATCCTAGAGGGGGGAGATGAACCACTTCCAGGCTCAGGGACCTAAAGGCCAGAACCTGACACACTCAGCACACAGGGGGACAAACATCTACCTGGATGTGACAGTATTCCCTCCCCAATATGCCCCCCTAGACACAACTATGATAAAATAACCAATAAAAATGGGTCACAACTCCTGCAGCTCTGTCGCACACTGGGTCTGTACATACAGTAGTTAATGGTAGCCTTCGAGGGGACTTCTACGGTAGGTACACCTACAGCTCATTCCTAGGCAGTTGTACTGTGGATTATTTTATCACCGACCTCAACCCAGATTCTCTCAGTGCATTCACAGTCAGCCCACTGACACCCCTAGTAGATCACAGAAAAATCCTAGTCTACTTGAACAGAGCAATACTGAATCATGAGCAATGTTTTAATCAAAGCTGAACAAACTGCATACCATTAAGAATTGCTATAGATGGAAGGAAAGTAGTGTAGAAACATACCAAATCCCTTTTGGACAACTTTTTGGACAAAACGTTTCACTGCAATAGTGAAGGTGTAAACTTGGCAGTAGAAAGCCTAAACATTATATTTGACCTTTCAGCCTCCCTATCAAATAAAACCATTCAAGCAGACCACCTAAGAAAGTTAACAAAATGGTTTGATGAAGAATGCAAAAACCTAAGAAAGAAATTGAGAAACCTATCCAACCAAAAACCTAAGAAAGAAATTGAGAAACCTATCCAACCAAAAACCTAAGAACGAAATTGAGAAACCTATCCAACCAAAAACCAAGAAAGAAATTGAGAAACCTATCCAACCAAAAACCAAGAAAGAAATTGAGAAACCTATCCAACCAAAAACCTAAGAACGAAATTGAGAAACCTATCCAACCAAAAACCAAGAAAGAAATTGAGAAACCTATCCAACCAAAAACCAAGAAAGAATTTGAGAAACCTATCCAACCAAAAACCAAGAAAGAAATTGAGAAACCTATCCAACCAAAAACCTAAGAACGAAATTGAGAAACCTATCCAACCAAAAACCAAGAAAGAAATTGAGAAACCTATCCAACCAAAAACCAAGAAAGAAATTGAGAAACCTATCCAACCAAAAACCTAAGAACGAAATTGAGAAACCTATCCAACCAAAAACCAAGAAAGAAATTGAGAAACCTATCCAACCAAAAACCAAGAAAGAATTTGAGAAACCTATCCAACCAAAAACCAAGAAAGAAATTGAGAAACCTATCCAACCAAAAACCTAAGAAAGAAATTGATAAACCTATCCAACCAAAAACCAAGAAAGACCAAGAAAATCTGAACGTACGCTTTCACTATGGTGAAACACTAAAACAGTACAGAAATACACTAAGGAAAAAGGGACAGCACCTCAGATTGACCTAGAGAAGGGTCCCCTCAGCAAGCTGGTCCCGGGACTCAAACACAAACAGACCCCACAGAGCCCCAGGACAGCAACACAATTAGGCACAACCAAATCACGAGAGAACAAAAATAATTACTTGACATATTGGAAAAAACTAACCAAAAAACTAAGCAAAAAAATCCTATTTGGCCCTAAATAGTGAGTACACAGTGGCAGAATACCTGAACACTGTGACTGACCCACAATTAAGGAAAGCTTTGACTATGTACAGACTCAGTGAGCATAGCCTTGCTATTGAGAGAGGCCACCGTAGGCAGAAGACATATTTATCTGTATGTGCTCACTGCCCACAAATTGAGGTGGAAACTGAGCTGCACTTCCTAACCTCCTGTCAAATGTATGACCATAGAGACACATTTTTCCCTCAGGTTACACAGACCGACAAAGAATTTGAAAACAAATCCAATTCTGATAAACTCCCAAATCTATTAGGTGAAATACCACAGTGTGCCATCACAGCAGCAAAATATGTGACCTGTTGCCACATGAAAAGGGCAACCAGTGAAGCACAAACACTATTGTAAATGTAACCCTTATTTATCTGTAGCCAATAATATAACATTTGAAATGTCTATTCTTTTGGAACTTTTGTTGTTGGAAGGTTTACTGTACATTTCTGATAGTTTTTCACTTTTGTTTATCTATTCCACTTGCTTTGGCAATGTAAACATGTTTCCCATGCCGATGAAGCCATTTGAATTGAAATTAATTGAGAGAGAGAGTGAGAAGGAGAGCTTCTTGGCCATGACAGCATGATGCCTGTTTTTTCTTATTTACTTCCTGTGTCAGATTTACACACTGTATCCTCATAGAAAAACATAAGGAGTATAATACGTTGATCTGTTTATACAGATACTCATCAGTTACCACAGGCTGAGTTGTAAGACACTACTACATGGAAGTCTCTGTGGAATAACCCTCTTGATATTAGTGAGATAATTAACTTAGATCTGCGCACTAAACATGCTAAAAATGGTCCGCATCTCAAATTACAATCTATTTCTTGTGTAGTGTAACCTAAACTCTTGACTAGAGCCCAATGAAGTGCACTACATGTAAATAGTTAATAGGGTGTCATTTGATAGACGGCCTTAGTCTTACAGTGAGCACACAGAAGGTAGAGTTGAGGTACCGAATCAAATTGATTTACATGCAATTTAAGCAAAAGTATGTTCACTCTTGTCATGTGCAGTTCCAGTACTGTGTTCAAACTCAGCTCTTCAAAACACCACGAGAAATGCTATTCATCTTTCTTGAAAATGAAGCCTCCTTGCTTGAATGATCCACAGCACATCCATCCCATCCCATGTTCATCCAGCACCACCATGCACATCCTACATGAACATGTACTGTAGCAGAACTGATAACTCTAAATATTAGTTAAATCACTCACGGCGGTCCCCTCCCTCCCAGCCCTACGGCTTTGAATCCTCCACAGACAGGCAGCGATAATTCATTCCTGCTTTATGATTTCACAGTTACCTCGCAAATGCGTCTTATGATATCATATGATCTCATGCATTCCCCCTTCTTCTCCCTTTCACTTTGTTCTCTGGGTGAAGAAAGTGTTTAGTATACACTCAGGTAATGATGCAGTGTGTAGCCAAGTGTTTACAACGTCGACTCTGCATGCCAAAAGGAGAGAGGAGGGAGGCAGAGGCAGGAAGCAGGGGCATACACGCCAGCCCCATATGTAAATGTGATTACGTTTCAATCTCAGCCGGTGGTTTCCCATCCTGCCTGCCTCTCCGGCTCCGCCTGGCCCTGTTAATAAAGACGACAGCCGTACGATCTGCACTTTACTGAGAAATCCTGTAGAAAATGTGAGGCAACATTACCATTGTTATGCAGGTCAAGTACTGTCGGTATGCTACTTAATGAGCTTTTAATAGCTGAGCCCAGAGGCAAGATATTCTATTCAAATTCAAACCACGAGTGTCATTTCATGCCCTTGAAAAGAGTCTTGTTTATACAAATTGAAATTAAATGGCAAATGGTACAAAAATGATACCATGGTTAAATTGACTTGCTTCCAATAAATATCCCACACTACACTGTCTGTCTATCACCCCCTGGATATAGTAATGAGTATATTTCATGAATAATATGAATGATCTGATAATCAAAATCTAGAAAAAACTACATTTCCCATCATCAACTCTACCTGGTCCAATGCAGCCTGTGTAGTATAGTGATATGATCTGTAGTCCCCAGTGTTAATAATGTTATAGAGTGGTGATAATGGAAAGGGCAGTCTGGGTCTCCTGTGCTGTGGTTGTTAAAGCGCTGGGTCTACTGGGCTCGCTATATGTCACCCAGCCCTGCATCAGTCCACTCCGCTGCGCCTCCACTGCTGTGGCCTCACACAGCCAGCCAGGTCGAGTTCAACCTTTGGAAATGTCAGCGCGATAAAACCCAATGAATCCAATGTGCCGGGCCTGCAGTGTCAAACACCATTAATTTTAATCCTATTTGCAGGTGAAACTTTCTTGAAAGGTAAAGGAATCTATATCTGTCTCAGCCCTGAGCCAGCCAGCCATGCTATGGTAAATCTCTCAATGTGCTGACTTGTCCCTTGTTATAGGGGTGAAATGATACTGTATCCTCACCCACTGTCTGTTTCTACAGTATGTAGTAGGTGGTGAAGTTTGACTTGAGGCTTTAGGCCAGTGAATTGCTGAGTAATAGAGAAGAAGTAGGAGGAGGGAGTGAGTGAGGGAGTGAGTGAGGGAGTGAGTGAGGGAGTGAGTGAGTGAGTGAGGGAGTGAGGGAGTGAGGGATTGAGGGAGGGAGGGAGGGAGACGTGTGTATGTGTGTGTGTCTCTTCACATACTGTATAAGAGCCACTGCAGTCAGTGCAGACCGGCCGGGGATCTGGAAAAGAGCTGTCCTTTCCACTCCAATTCTCTTCTTACCGCTTGGCTTGTGAGGATCAGAGCAGTACATGGTCTCATTTGTATTGTGATAACTTTATATAGTGTACTCGCTTTTTCAACTCAAGCGCTCCTGCTGTGGTAACTGCTGCCCAGGTAATTTGGCTTGATGTCTGGGGTGTCTTTGAACTAGAATGGGCTAGACATTATCATATGTGTTGATGCTCTTCATCACCAGGCAAGCTCTATCCTGGAACCCACAAGGGAAAAGAAGCTTGAGGCAGATTTAAGGAGAACTGGGGTTGAATGAGCTGGAGAAGACTGCCCAGAACAAAGTACGATAGAGAGGAGTCGTCGATGGCCTATATCCCCAGAGGAGCGATGGGCCTAAGTAAGTAAGTAAGTGATGCATTGGAGTTTGGCCTGATTTATAGAACTTCAGACCTTGACTACCGAGTGTCTGACTGTTTATATAGCAACCAGATCTGTTTTGACTGGCTTTCTGGGCCATATGGGTACACGTTCAATCATGATGGAGATGGATTCATTACATACAGTCAGAGCCTAAAGAATTTGTAACTTTAGTGAATAACTCTTCAGTGTTCATTCTTACTCTTCTGTCCTCAGAAATAAAGGTATTATATTATTTTCTAATCTACTCTATCTGCCCTCATTTTTTACATTATGCTTGAACCACTTCCTTTCCAAAGTAGAAAGGAGATGTTGGGACTCCTCTTTCATGGAGGAGTGTGACTTCCTGTGAGGCTGATTACACAGGATCTGTCTGGTATTTGAGGAGTGTAGTAACAATCGTCTCAGACCAGGCCCAGACAGGGACACAGTATCATGCCAGTGTCCTGATGCGTAGTACACTTGGAGAGTACCTCAATTAGCTTGACACCTTGATACGCTCATTTTCTGATGATGGCTCACCGTTCTTCGTACTTGGCGACTTCAAAGTCCCGATGTCTTCCTTCGATTAATTTCTTTCCAACTCTCTCTTTCCCCTCCTTAGCTCTTTTGACCTCACCCTTTCACAATCCCCTCCAACTCACAGGCAGGCAATACACTTCATCTCATCTTTACTAGAGGCTGCTCGCTTACGAATCTCACTGCAACCCCCCTCCAGGTCTCTGATCACTACTTTGTTTCCTCCAAAAATGGCTTCACTGCAAGTATATTGTATGTTTTAAATATTCCAAAATAAGAAATAAATAAAAATGTATAATTAATAATAGTACCTCCTCTCCACCCTTTCAGGGCTGGGTGTCTCTGCACGCTCTTGGATTGCATCCTACCTGGCAAGCCACTCCTACCAGGTGATGTGGAGAGGATCTGTTTCTGCACCATGTTCTCTCACTACTGGTGTCCCCCAGGGCTCGGTTCTAGGCCATCTCATCTTCTCTCTAAACGCCAAGTCATATCTTCACATGGCCTCTCCTATCATTGCTATGCAGATGACACTCAACTACTTTTCTCCTTCCCCCCTTCTGACACCCAGGTGGCGACACACATCTCTGCGTGCCTGGCAGATATCGCAACTTGGATGTCGGCCCATCCCCTCAACCTCAACAAGACGGAACCACTCCTCCTGCCGGGGAAGGCCTGCCCGCTCAAAGACCTCTCCATCACGGTTGACAACTCTATAGTGTCGCCCTCCCAGAGTGCAAAGAACCTTGGTGTGACCCTGGACAACACCCTGTCGCTCTCTGCAAACATCAAAGCAGTGACCTGCTCCTGCAGGTTCATGCTCTACAACATCCGAAAGGTATGACCCTATCTCACACAGGAAGCGGCGCAGGTCCTAATCCAGGCACTTGTCCTCTCCCATCTGAACTACTACAACTCGCTGGCAGCTTCCATTCAGCCTGTTCCAAGCTCTTCCCTGTTCTGGCACCCCAATGGTGGAACCAGCTTCCACCTGAAGCTAGGACAGCAGAGTCCCTCCCTATTGAAACCCTACCTCTTCAAACAGTATCTTAAATAATCCTCCTCCTCACCTCGATCCCCACCCCCACCTCCCCATTTTATTTTTTTGTCACCAGCGCTTGCACTTATTGATTCTATGATTCTAAAATGTTGATTCTATGCCTGTGATATCTGATTGTCCCACCTAGCTATCTTAATAAGATGAATGCACTAATTGTACGTTGCTCTGGGTAAGAGAGTCTGCTAAATGAGTGTCAAATGTAAAACCATTTTTTTATGTGGAAACTTACAGTGGTTTCACATATCCTTCATCACAGTCTTCCCTCCCCTTTACATATATAGCCGTTACCCACATTGATCTAACTGCATCCTGTTTCTACTGTGATACTGAAATCAATCCAACGAGGGCCCAGCTGGGTTCTGCATTGTGTGGCTACTTTGCTGGCTTCAACACCGAAGCAATTATGACTAACTGCTTGTTTATGTTTCTGTGGCATTTCCCAGCGGTGATTTCATTTGTGCTCCAGCAAAGAACTTCAAGATGTTTATAAGCCAAGTACGGCTCTTCCTCCCTCCAGCCTCACATAAAGCCCTATCAGATCTCACAGATGCTGCAGAGTGGCGTTTAGTACCATCTGTCTGGCTGCATCCCAAATAGCACCCTATTCTATACATAGTGTGCTACATTTGTCCAGGGCCCATAGGGCTTTGGTCAAAAGTAGTGTACTATATAATGTTAGGAAACTAGCTTGCTAATATTGATACGCTCACTAAGTCTAGGTTAACTAGGCCTAGTTAACTGGTCTGTAACCTGATTTACTGTAAGTTGTGCATCTATGTGCGGAATCATAGTATGAGGACTGTGCTGTATGTACATGTGCCCAGGAGAAGCAAACTTACCGGGATCCAGGGCAAGTTCCGTCCTGACTCCCATGGGTCGGATATCCCAAGTGGATTATTGTTTGTTGTTGAAAAGGGTGACCAAAATACACATTTACAAAAATAAATTCAAAAAGACTGGTCCAAAACTAAAGGGGTTAACTAAAACAACACAAACACTCGCAGGCCGAGAGGCTCTTTGTTCACCTCTCTTTCACGGATTGACGATCATTCCAATTGCCCACCCCTTCATAGTCTCGGAAACCCGACCCTAGGCAAAAGTGACCAGGTTTCAATGATGGACTCCTTTGGCAACTTAAATAACGTAATAGAAATTCTTCTGGAGTGGGTTCTCTTCAAACAGACAACACTGCCAACAAATCACGAGGCAAACGGCCTCCCGGGTGGCGCAGTGGTCTAGGGCACTGCATCGCAGCGCTAGCTGTGCCACCAGAGACTCTGGTTTCGCGCCCAGGTTCTGTCGCAGCCGGCCACGACCGGAAGGTCCATGGGGTGATGCACAATTGGCCTAGCGTCATCCGGGTTAGGGAGGGTTTGGCTGGTAGGGATATCCTTGTCCCATCGCGCACCAGCGACTCCTGTGGCGGGCCGGCCGCAGTGCACGCTAACCAAGGTCGCCAGGTGCACGGTGTTTCCTCCGACACATTGGTGCGGCCGGCTTCCGGGTTGGATTGGCGTTGTGTTAAGAAGCAGTGCGGCTTGGTTGGGTTGTGTTTCGGAGGACGCGTGGCTTTCGACCTTCGTCTCTCCCGAGCCCGTACGGGAGTTGTAGCGATGAGACAAGATAGTAATTACTAACAATTGGATACCACGAAATTGGGGAGAAAATGGGGTAAAATAAAAATTTAATATTTTCTTTTAAAAGAATCACGAGGCAGACATACCAGAACGTGCCGATTCAAAACCAAAGTTTGAAGGCAAAACCTTTGCAGTAGCTATAGTGAAGGTAGTTGATGCAAACTAGCCACAAGCAGATAAAGTAGTTACGTAGGCAGTTACGTAGTTCCTCTATGCCGAAAGAGTCCATGAAACCAGACCCTAGTCACTATTGCCTAGGGTCGGGTTTTTGAGACCAACACCTGCGCACTTTATCAAGGCTTGACAGAGCATCTTGACCTGGTTGATGCTGCCGCCTGTGGATGGAGTGTGGAAGTGGTAGTGGTAGTGTCAAATCATGCTTCTAAGACCTAATCTACCTAACCTATTCCATAACAACAGGGAATAGGGTGCCATGTGGGATGCTGCCTCGGTCTGGGTATGACAACATCCTGTTCAGGGGAATTCTCTCCCTATAACAAAGACCTTCCAGTCCAGATGTTGCTATAAAACTGCAGGAGCAATCAGCAGTGTGGAGGTATCTAATTATCTTTCTTCGGTCATTTTACTTTTTATACTCTGCACCTGCAAGTTACTGGATGTGCGTACACTTCCATTATTTTGAAACCAGTCCCTATAGATGTTGTGGCCAAGATGTAGGCTCAGGCTCACCTCACACTGTACCCAAAGCTGTATTCTGTAGTATCATAGTAGTATAACTAAAGTGACTCTAATTTGGGATATCTAGGAGGATAATCCTCTCCATGACTGGATTGTGTACCAGATGGCCCTTTTGAAGCTATTTCTTACCATAGATGGGTTTAAACTTTTGGGCTGTGATTTTAATTTTAGTGCATACGGAAGGAAAACAACTCAAATCCAAAAAGTGCACAGGAGGACAACTGCATAGGAGGTAATTTAATTCCTATTTAAAAAAATATATATTAAGGAAAGGTATTTGGAGCTTCGGATATCTACATAATGTACTGTAACTGGCATAGCTGAGTAAGACTGTCTCTACATCCCGACGACAGCCCAGGCACAGTATTTGCATTGAAAGTGATCTGTAACTAATGTGCTTCAAATTTAAAAGGAAACCTCCTCACACCTTCCTAAATAAATCAATTGTGAAATAACAACCAAAAAAGTGAAGTAAACAAGCAACAGTTGAAAACGTAACACTTAGGAATGTAATGCATCACAAAATAATCACAACGCAACTCATTCGGATTGCACTGTCAAATGTATTCAAATTCTACATCTGATATTCAGGCAGTACTGTGTTACCGCGCAGCCGTGTAGATGACAATGAATAAAACATTGATTCTCCAAGCCGTGAGGAAGTGAGAGGTTGAGTGAATACTTCCAAAGCAATCTACCAAAGCTGCCAAAGATCCAAATAATGTCTTTTTCAACTGCAAACAATCACAGAGACAAATACATGCTGTGTGTTTATGGAGTCAGTGTACTTATTTTGGTATGAATCAACAACAAATCTCTATCATAACAGCATATGGAACGTCAATCCTTTTAGTTTTCATTAATCAAATGTGTCATTAGCTGGATTCTTATGCTTGCTGGCAGTATATTCTAGGAAGTTAAATATTTATTCTGTTTTTTAATCATCTGTAAGATGTCTTATGATAATTGTAACAAACACAAAGATGACTGAAATTGAGAAAACAACACATTTATTCATGGTCAATTTAGTATAGTCTAAGTGGCCCACTTAGTTTTACATGGTAAATAGAGATATTTAATCTCAATGAGACTAAATTGTAAAATACAGAGGATACATATTATTTCATATTACTTGTAACTTCAAACCTGTTAGCTATTTAAAATTGTATTATCACAGGATGTGGATAATTTCACATCTAGTCCAACAGGGGTGCAACTTTCACTGAGGACGTGGAGGCCATGACCACCCCACATTCTAAAATTGCATCCCCCCAAGTTAGTTTATAAATTATCTAGCTAGTAGCTACCAAAGCCAGCTCAGATCAGCTCTAGCCTCTAGCTATGCGTCAGGTAGCAGTATCTAACAGCTGTTGTGTGTATGGAAATGTTTTGTAGCCTTTTTGTCCCGTTTCAACAGAAGCCAATTAACTTGGCTAGTTTTTGTCAGTTGATGTACAATTAGAGCTAGCCAAAATTTGTCTGACAGCTAGCTAGCTCACTAACTTTAGCTATTATTTTTGCCTCAATCACACTAGACTTGAATCAAGCAATGAAACCAGTGGCCAAACGATTTGAGACAGATATTCTGATTGAGTTTAGCAATGTAACGTTACTGATCTCTCAGTTTCCCTAGCTAATTCCCTACTTTTCACACTGACATGGTATATACAGCTCTACGGGCTACACTGTTATGGTGCACAGTCAGTACACAACACTATGCTCATCATGTCTTAGCAGGATCAGATGGTGACAGGTGTTCCAGCAGGGTCATACAGCCAGGGAAGATCAGTCTACAGAGCTGAGGTGAATTTTGCAGTATATTATAACAATCAGAGATTGGATAAAAAGTTCCATCTAGAGTTGATAGGTAGGCTACAGTCTTGGATCTGTGAATAATGGTCATTTCAATTATTGAACCATTGATTCTGTTATTGGATACTATAATGTACAAATGTACACCAATGTAAATATTTGTCATGCCTCATCTGAACAGGATCAGATGGTGACAGGGGTCTCAGCAGGGTCCGGCAACCAGGAAAGACCAGTCTGTGAAGGTGCTGAGGTGAACTTTTGCAGGTACAATACTTTATTCTCTCAGTGCAGAAAGATTGAAACTATTTTAAGGCAGTGTGACAAACCTCAAGTTGTCAAAATGTATCAAAGGTTGAGAGAGGCTTTTCAAGATGACACAAAACATGCCAAACAATGGTATGCCTTTACGTCCGCCGTCTAGCAGATCGTAGACGGCGGACGTAAAGGTAATGGCGGACTGAACGAAGTTATGTAGAGCACCTCAAGATAAAACATAATATTTGAAATATCTGCTAAATTAGACTAAAATATTAGCACTAAATAATCTGGTGGGTGATAACCTTCAATCTGGATAATAACACAAAACAAATCCTAAGACTAGAGACATTTATCGACAAATATTACGAAAACAAGCAACACCCAAACATGACGGAGAGTAAGACAGGGGAACCGATTCAAAAACGAAAACGTGACTCTTCAACAGACACTGATGATTTAATATTCTCACCACCGGGAATGGTAAAGGTCGAAACCGATCTGTTAAAATCAATAAATGACAAACTGGGTATACTTGAATTAGTTAGTAAGGATATAAAAGAGATGAAGGCAAGCATAGAGATGAGTGATGAAAAAGCTGTGACATTGGAGAAGGAAACACACAAGCTAAAAGGGACAGTCAATAAGATTGAAACCGAAGTGAATGAAATTAAAAAGGAGAACACCGTTCTGAAGGAAGCCTTACTGGACATACAAACTAGATCCATGAGAGAGAATTTGGTACTTACAAATATCCAAGAGAAAGAAGGAGAAGTTCCTGAATCTGTAGTTAGAGAGTTCCTTCTTACAGCGCTTCAGATTCCACGCAAAGTTATCGACAGGATCCAACTTGAACGTGTACACCGCTTCGGACAGAGAGGGCAGAGGTACGAACGCCCAATCGTTGCCAAATTTGCTTCATTTAAAGATAAAATAATGGTTAAAAGCCTGGGTAAAAGACTTGCTGGGACCAAAATTGGCATGAATGATCAGTATCCGAAGGAAATTGCAGAACGGCGCAAAGTTCTGTATCCAATTTTCAAAGAAAATAGATTAAAAGCGAAACGAGTGGCTCTCGTCGTTGATAAACTATATATTGATAACCAGTTGTTCAGAGACACAAAGACTACTCCATGGTTATTTTAAAAATTACAAAGTTCTCATAGATAAGGATTTTTTCACAATTCTAGCCCAGGTTATTGATTGTAACAATACAATAAAAAATATAGCTTTTCTATAAATCTTCACATATAACTAATTGAACACACAAGCACTATTTCTACATAGTGAAGATAAAAACTAAGTAAACAGAAGGCACAGTATGTGTGGATGGTGTGGTGTGTGTTTATTTTATTTGTTATGTTTGGAAAGTTGAGTGAGTGAGTAATGAAATGGTTGCATATCCCAGAGCCAATGTATTGCTGTGAGCCGGGTATGAGAGGGCTTTCAATGTTGTTCAGATGATGGATATACTTTTATAATGAATTATACGTCTTATTTATTTATTGTCCTATCATGGGGAACTACATTTTTAAAATAAATTATATCTAATTATTTATTATCCTATTTTAATGGTACGGTCCATGGCCCTATACCCTAGACACCCACATGAATGGCCCAGATACTAAGGAGAAGTCCCTAACTGTTTTATGTGCATGCTGTAAGCGGTCTGTATGCAGCCAAAATGAGGTCAGAGACCAAGAGCAGCACTGCCCCCTCAAGATTCTGAGCCTGCTTGGCAGGGTTGGTCCTGCAAAGCCAAAGCCCCCTAAAGGGAGAGCATAATAAACAAGGAAATTCTCAAAGCTGCTAATGAGAACCTTGACGACCTTGTACCTAGCCGGTGGGGATTCCGGTGGGGTGCCCCCACCCAGGCAGTGGCAGTGCTGGCAACACTAGCTGCATTAACCCATGGGGGGGGGGGGGGGGGGGGTCACACTCGGACATTCAGAGAGGGTCCCGTGTGGCTCAGTTGGTAGAGCATGGCGCTTGCAACGCCAGGGTTGTGGGTTCAATTCCCACGGGGGGACCAGGTTTCAATTCCCACGGGGGGACCAGGATTAATATGTATGAACTTTCCAATTTGTAAGTCGCTCTGGATAAGAGCGTCTGCTAAATGACTTAAATGTAAATGTAAATGGGTATATTATTGTGGCCCTGGTGGCACGAAATCAAAGTCGGACTGCATGGAGATGCTTGGGAACATGGTCATGATGGATGACCGTATTGTGGGTGTTTCAGGAAGAAGGTGTACATTTGACCTCCATCATCTAGGATGTGACAAGGGTAAATAAATCTCTACATTTATGCTAATTTTTTTGCGCGGTCTTGCAGGCCTTCTCATGCAGCTGCAACTGCAAGTACATTTGTAAATCATGACCTATCTTGAGTTGGGCTCTGGGATCGTGCAATTGTTGAGAAAGTGAGCTTATGGTTGTGTGGGGGTAAGGGCTGAATGTGTGTGGGTGTATGTGTGTATCCCACAACTGTTGCGAAGGAAGAAGTAAAAGATGTTAGGGACTGTAGAGGATGATCCACAGCAATATATAATAAAAATCGAGGTGAGGGCGTTGGAAATGCATTTGGCAATGGATCTACTTCAATTTGGTAAATGGCACTGTGTGCTCTTTTCAAAGGATGGATCCCAGTCGGTCCAGGGCTATGGGATACAGGGGGTCGAGGGTGGTCTGCCGGGCATTGGGTTGACAACACAACTCGAGATGAGGGCTTTTAACGGGTGGAATAGTAGGGGCCAATTGGAGGTTTACTTAGTAGAAATGCAAATATCATGGTACAACTATATAGACACTCAATCATTATGTTACTTTTTAATAGGACGTTTACAAACATATATTTTGATAAAAATAATTGAAAGGTGTGTCTCATTATGGTAAGTGGTGAAATAAGTATAGCCAGTTACAATTGTAATGGCTTAGCAGATAATAAGAAAAGACGATCAGTATTTACCTGGCTAAAAGAGAAGGATTATAATATCTATTGTTTACAGGAAACCCATTCAACAGTTTTAGATGAAGTTTTGTGGAAAAAGAACTGGGGGGGCGAAATATATTTCTCCCATGGGCAAAGAAATTCAAAAGGGGTGATGGTTTTAATTAACAATAATTTTGATCCAAATGTGCAACTTGTCCAAACAGATCCTCAAGGTAGATGGATTATTTTAAATATGTTATTGGACAATAAACATATATGGCTTATTAACCTATACGGTGCGAATAACGATGATCCAAGCTTCTTTGACAATATATATAAGAATGTATCAACTCTACAAGCAACACTAGACTCTATTATTATAGTGGGAGATTTTAATACGGTCTTAAATACCTCTATGGACCGGAAAGGAAATCACACTACAAACTATCACCCTCAGGCACTTAAGGAAATCAGGAATGTCATGGATATATTGGAATTAGCGGATATATGGAGACTTAAATACCCTGACCTAGTGAGATATACATGGCGGAGGCTTAATCAAGCTAGTCGCCTTGACTACTTTCTTATATCATTCTCTCTGGCACCAAAAGTTAAAAAGTGTTTGATAGGGGACAGAATGCGGTCGGACCATCACATAATTGGCATATATATTACTCTTACAGAATTTCCACGTGGGCGAGGATATTGGAAATTTAATCAAAGCCTACTAGATGATAAATTGTTTAGAACTAGGACAGAAGAATTTATAACTGACTTTTTTAGACATAACATAGGTACAGCAGATCCCCATATTGTATGGGACACTTTTAAGTGTGCCTTTAGAGGCCATGCAATTCAGTACTCATCTATAAAACAAAAGCAATTTCGATCAAAAGAGTCCATATTAACAAAGGAAATTGAAGGACTAACAGTACAGTTAGATAACAATAAAAACGGTACCATAGAGGCACAGAATAAGTTAGAGTAAAAACAAAAAGAAATGGAGGAACTTATTCAAGAAAGATCCAGTGTAATATATTATAAAAATAAAGCGAACTGGATGGAATATGGGGAAAAATGCACCAAATTCTTTTTCAATCTTCAATATAGAAATGCTACCAAAAAAAACGTATTAAAACTTGTTACAAATGATGGTGTCACGCATGATTCACCAAATGATATTTTGAAAGAGGAAGTAAAGTACTTTAAGAATATGTTTTCGTTTCAGGCTCCTCCATCTCCACTAACTGAAACTAATTGTATGAATTTTTTTCCTAATAATAATGTAAAATTAACATCTGTACAGAAAGACTCACGTGAAGGCCTAATTACAGAGGAGGAACTACTTGATGCAATTGGGGCCTTTAAGGATGGGAAAACTCAAGGGCTGGATGGCATACCAGTGTAAGTATACAATTTTTTTTTTATATACTCAAAGGACCATTATTAGCTTGTTTTAACCACTCCTATATAAATGATAGATTATCAGACACGCAACAAGAAGGTGTGATATCATTATTACTGAAACAGGACCCAAGTGGTATATATAAAGATCCAGTCCATTAAAAAAATTGGAGACCTCTTACACAGTGTTGTGATGCAAAAATCCTAGCAAAATGCTTGGCGCATAGAATAAAAAAAGTTTTGTCAGATATTATTCATCCTAATCAGACAGGCTTTTTACATGGACGATACATTGGAGATAATATAAGGCAAGTACTGGAAACAATAGAACACTATGAAATATCGGGGACACCAGGCCTGGTTTTCATAGCTGATTTTGAAAAGGCTTTTGATAAAGTACGACTGGAGTTTATATATAAATGCCTAGAATATTTCAATTTTGGGGAATCTCTTATAAAATGGGTTAAATGTATGTATAGTAACCCTAGGTGTAAAATAGTAAATAATGGCTACATCTCAGAAAGTTTTAAACTATCTAGAGGAGTAAAACAAGGTTGTCCCCTATCGGCATATATATTATTGCCATCGAAATGTTAGCTGTTAAAATTAGATCAAACATTAATATTAAGGGATTAGAAATCCAGGGCCTAAAAACTAAGGTGTCATTGTACGCTGATGATTCATGTTTTCTTTTAAAACTACAACGAGAGTCTCTCCACGGCCTCTTAGAGGATCTAGATACATTTGCTATCCTCTCTGGATTAAAACCAAATTAGGATAAATGTACCATATTACGTATTGGATCACTAAAAAATACACATTTTACATTGCCATGTAGTTTACCAATTAAATGGTCTGACGGAGATGTGGACATACTCGGTATACAAATCCCAAAAGAAAGAAATGATCTCACTCCAATACATTTTTATAGAAAGTTAGCAAAAATAGATAAGATCTTGCTACCATGGAAAGGAAAATACCTGTCTATTTGTGGGAAAATCACCCTGATTAACTCTTTAATCATATCACAGTTTACCTATTTGCTTATGGTTTTGCCTACACCTAGTGACCTGCTTTTTAAATTATATGAACAAAAAATATTCCATTTTATTTGGAACGGCAAGCCAGATAAAATTAAAAGGGCCTATTTATATAACGAATATGAATTCGGAGGGCGGAAATGATTAAATATTAAAGCATTAGACCTCTCACTAAAGGCATCAGTCATACAAAAGTTATACTTAAATACAAACTGGTTCTCTAGTAAATTGGTACGAATGTCTCATCCTATGTTCAAGGAGGGCCTTTTTCCCTTTATTCAGATTCAGACTTTCGGTTGTTTGAAAGGGAAATCATCTCTAAAATATCTTAATTTTTTAAACAAGCCTTAGAAAGTTGGTTGCAATTTCAGTTTAATCCACCTGAAAGGACGGAACAAATAGTACAACAAATATTGTGGTTAAATTCAAATATAGTAATTGATTAAAAAAAATGTATTTATCAAAGAAATTTAAAAAAAAGGTATAATTTTTGTGAACGATATCATAAATAGGACTGGTGGAGTAATGTCACACATGCAGCTAACACAGACATATGGAAATGTCTGCTCTACCCAAAATTACAACCAATTAATTGCAGCATTACCACAAAAATGGAAGAGGCAAGTAGAAGGGGAAAAAGTAAGGGGAAAAAAGGAACTTGTATGTCGGCCCTATATTAAAGAACATAAATGGTTAAAGAAAAGTGTGATAAATAAAAACATATACCAATTTAATTTAAGGACCAAAAAACTGATAGCTGTGCCATATAAATTGCAAAATAGTTGGGAAGAGATTTTCGATGTACCCATTCCATGGCACATGGTTTATGAATTGATACGCAAAACAACGCCGGATTCAAAACTTTGAATTTTTCAATTTAAATGACTGTACAAAATTCTTGCAACTAATAGAATGTTATATATATGGGGGATACAATCTTCCCAGCTCTGCAGATTCTGCTGTGAGGAGGCAGAGTCACTAGATCATTTATTTTGGTATTGTCCGTATGTAGCTCGTTTTTGGTCACAGGTTCAGGAATGGCCGAAGAATTGCAACATTTGCGTAGAACTAATGCTACAGATAGCAATACTGGGGGATTTGAAAAGCCATAGTCAATCAATCAATAATAAAATAATTATTTTAGCAAAAAAATATATTTTTAATTTACAATCCGTGGACGCTATGAGGATAGGAAGATTCAAATATTTTGTGAAGCATCACAGCACAGTTGAAAAATATATGGCAAATAAAAATCCGAAATGGATGATGTTGGAAGATAGATGGGAAGGGTTGAGTGGAGCTGAAGGGTGGGACTAATAACAAGATAAACAATGTAGGGCATACGGGATCTGTGAAATGTGTATAGGTGCGGAGCTTTTGTGAAATAGCACAGTTACAAGTGGAAATCAAACTGGATGGACAACAGAAATAGAGGAAGGACTAAGAACAAACAAGAGAGAACTATTATAAAGTAGACTGTGTCTGTAAAATGTGTATAAGATGTATAAATTGAAGGTAAAAACAGAAATGTTTATCAGTTTACTCCAATTGGGGGATCGGTGGTAGGGTTTGCGGGGAATAATAATAAAGGTATATTCTTTAAAAAAGTATGTATGTCTATATAGGTATGTGTATGTATATATGTGTATATGTATGCATACGTGTATGGATATATATATTTACCCCAAAAATATGGGGGATTGGAAATTATGCAGACAATTACATTGGAAGCAACATTCTTTCCGCAATATTAAGCTGATCCACCCCTAGAAAAATAAATAAATAAATACAATAATAAAATAAATAAAATAAATAAAATAAAAATAAAAACATGCCAAACAAAAATGTGAGGAAGACCTGGGAGACACTATTGACGATGGTGAATGGATACAGATATGTTTGAATACCCCATCATGTTCAGGCATAAATTGAGTTCAGAACATACTATATGCTAGTGAAAGTGAATATCATGCACTCAGAAATGTTATTCCTCTGCTGGAGGTGTAAAACACAAAATGGGACATATTTGCATATTATGATCTTGTGAAGTATGTTATTTTATCTCAGCATGTCTACATATCAAATCAAATCAAATGTAATTTTATAGCCCTGCTTACATCAGCTGATATCTCAAAGTGCCGTACAGAAACCCAGCCTAAAACCCCAAACAGCAAGCAATGCAGGTGTAAAAGCATGGTGGCTAGGAAAAGCTCCATAGAAAGGTCAAAACCTAGGAAGAAACCTAGAGAGGAACCAGGCTATGAGGGGTGGCCAGTCCTCTTCTGGCTGTGCCGGGTGGGGATTATAACAGAACATGGCCAAGATGTTCAAATGTTCATAGATGACCAGCATGGTCAAATAATAATATTCACAGTAGTTGTCAGAGGGTGCAACAAGTCAGCACCTCAGGAGTAAATGTCAGTTGGCTTTTCATAGCCGATCATTAAGAGTATCTCTACCGCTCCTGATGTCTCTAGAGAGTTGAAAACAGCAGTTCTGGGACAGGTAGCACGTCTGGTGAACAGGTCAGGGTTCCATAGCCGCAGGCAGAACAGTTGAAACTGGAGCAGCAGCACGGCCAGGTGGACTGGGGACAGCAAGGAGTCATCATGCCAGGTAGTCCTGAGGCATGGTCCTAGGGCTCAGGTCCTCCGAGAGAAAGCGAGAAAGGGAGAATTAGAGCGAGCATACATAAATTCACACAGGACACCGGATAAGACAAGAGAAGTACTCCAGATATAACAGACTGACCCTCGCCACCAGACACATAAACTACTGCAGCATAAATACTGGAGGCTGAGACAGGAGGGGTCAGGAGACACTGTGGCCCCATCCGATGATACCCCTGGACAGGGCCAAACAGGCGGGATGTAACTCCACCCACTTTGCCAAAGCACAGCCCCCACACCACTAGAGGGATATCTTCAACCACCAACTTAGCATCCTGAGACAAGGCCGAGTATAGCCCACAAAGATCTCCGAAACGGCACAACCCAAGGGGGGCGCCAACCCAGACAGGAAGATCATGTCAGTGACTCAACCCACTCAAGTGACGCACCCCTCCTAGGGACGGCATGGAAGAGCACCAGTAAGCCAGTGACTCAGCCCCTGTAATAGGGTTAGAGGCAGAGAATCCCAGTGGAGGGGAACCGGCCAGGCAGAGACAGCAAGGGCGGTTCGTTGCTCCAGTGCCTTTCGGTTCACCTTCACACTCCTGGGCCAGACTACACTCAATCATATGACCTACTGAAGAGATGAGTCTTCAGTAAAGACTTAAAGGTTGAGACCGCGTCTGCGTCTCTCACATGGGTAGGCAGACCATTCCATAAAAATGGAGCTCTATAGGAGAAAGCCCTGCCTCCAGCTGTTTGCTTAGAAATTCTAGGGACAATTAGGAGGCCTGCATCTTGTGACCGGAAGCCAGTGTAGGGAGGCTAGCACTGGAGCAATATGATCAAATTTTTTGGTTCTAGTCAGGATTCTAGCAGCCGTGTTTAGCACTAACTGAAGTTTATTTAGTGCTTTATCCAGGTAACCGGAAAGTAGAGCATTGCAGTCGTCTAACCTAGAAGTAATAAAAGCATGGATTAATTTTTCTGCATAATATTTGGACAGAAAGTTTCCAATTTTTGCAATGTTACGTAGATACATTATGCTCCATACATACATACATATTGTATGCCTCAGTAGAAACGACAACACAATATACAGAAAATAGGGGACTTAATTTGATAGGAACGCACACAAGTTATTATTTGTAAGTAAAACAACAATGAAGGCAATGCAAGCGCCAGCCAGTAAATGTGCCAGTTCGTGCAAGACTGCGCAAATGTCTGCATACTTAATCTGCAGAAACACTGGGAAATCTCTTCAAAGAGAGAAGTTTGTCTGGCTCAGTAAAGCCTCAAACATAAATAGTCCGCAACAGTGAAATGGGCTACTTCTATGTGAATGAATGAGGAGGCGGAACACACGTTAATTCAAACTGTTGTTAGAAAATACAACTTGTTAGAAAATCATTTGAAATTGACAAGTTGAAACACAGTCTATAGATAATTAGCAGGCAGCGCATGTTAACTCTCCTGTTGCTTAACAATCACATTTTGGAACAGTGAGTGCATTCTGAAATCACGTGCATAAAACAACTCACGCTAGGGTGACCATTAGCGATATTTGGAAACTCGCGTGTGAAAAGGTTAAAGCATCAGAAAAGTTCAGAACATACACATAGGGTGTGTATATACAGTGGGGAGAACAAGTATTTGATAACCTGCAAAATCGGCAGTGTTTCCTACTTACAAAGCATGTAGAGGTCTGTAATGTTTATCATAGGTACACTTCAACTGTGAGAGACGGAATCTAAAACAAAAATCCAGAAAATCACATTGTTTGATTTTTAAGTAATTAATTAGCATTTTATTGCATGACAATCTATTGGTCGAAAGAATAGACTACTCTTGGTTTTTTGCCTGAGACAGCCTTAGTAGAAATGCAGGAAATTAGCTTTAGATACCCCCAACAATTCTGAGGGAGTACCCCAGACCCACCACCAGGTTATGTCCCCCCCAAATCTAAAACCAAAGTTGCGCCCCTGCAGTCCAGTACTGTTACTGTATAGGTATGTCATCTATTACACTGAACAAAAATATAGACACAACATGCAACATTTTCAAAGATTTTACAGAGTTTTAGATCAACTAAGGAAATCAGTCAATTTAAATAAATTCATTAGGCCCTAATTTATGGATTTCATATGACTGGGAATACAGATATACATATGTTGGTCAGGCTTTTGAAAAAGGTAGGTGCGTGGATCAGAAAACCAGTCAGTATCTGGTGTGACCACCATTTGCCTCATGCAGCGCAACAGAGTTGATCAGGCTGTTATTGTGGCCTGTGGAATGTTGTTACACTCCTCTTCAAATACGTAGCTGTGTGAAGTTGCTGGATCCAGAGCATCCCAAACCTGCTCAATAGGTGACATGTCAGGTGAGTATGCAGGCCATGGAAGAACTGGTACATTTTAGGCTTCTAGGAATTGAGTACAGATCCTTGCGACTTGGGGCCATACATTATCATGCTGAAACATGAGGTGATGGTGGCTGCTAGAATGGCACGACAATGGGCCTCGGGATCTTGTCACGGTATCTCTGTGCAATCAAATTGCCATCAATAAAATGCAATTGTGTTCATTTTCAGTAGCTTATGCCTGCCCATTCCATAAACCCAAAGCCACCATGGGACGCTCTGTACACAACGTTGACATCAGCAAACCACTCACCCACACAACGCCATATAAGCAGTGTGCCATCTGTCCGGTACAGTTGAAACCAGGATTAATCCGTGAAGAGCACATTTCTCCAGTGCAGATGAGCTTCCCTGAGATGGTTTCTGACAGTTGCACAAATTCCTCGGTTGTGCAAACCCACAGTTTCATCAGCTGTCTGGGTGGCTGGTCTCAGATGTGGAGGTCCTGGGCTGGCGTGGTTACACTTGGTCTGCTGTTCTTAGACCGTTTTGACGTACTGTCTCTAAAAAACATTCGAGGCGGCTTATGGTAGAGAAATGAACATACAATTCTCTGGCAACAGCTCTGGTGGACATTCCTGCAGTCAGCATGCCAATTGCACGCTCCTTTAAAACTTGAGACATCTGTGGCATTGCGAAAAAAAACTGTAACTTTGGCCTTTTATTGTCCCCAGCACAAGGAGCATCTGTGCAATGATCATGCTGTTTAGTCGGCTTCTTGATATGCCACATCAATCAGGTGGATGGATTATCTTGGCAAAATAAAAAAATTCACAACATTTGAGAAAGAAGCGTTTTGTGCATATGGAACATTTCTGGGATCTTTTATTTCAGCTCATGAACTTGTTTATTTCAGCTCACTTTACATGTTGCCTTCATATTTTAGTTCTGTGTATAAAATAGAAAGGTCTTCCAATGATGTTGACTCAAATGCTTTGTGATAAAACACTGCCCTCAAGTGGTTATTAAGTTACATCACATGCCCTTTGGTATGATCACACATAACTGCATTAAAGATTGTGGATAAACGAAAATAGTCACTGAGGCCGTTTACCATTAAAAAAGTATGTTTCGGTCCACTTAACTGGGTGAAAATAGACACCAATGCAATAGCAGCTGGGTCTGTTTTACTTAGTTCATTGAACCCCCCCCCCCCACACACACACACACACACACACACAACAACAACAAAAAATACCAGCGAGTGGTGTGTCTCCCTTCCTCATCAGTCTCTGTATCCTAATTGTTATAAACTCAGTGCTTAATGGCCTCAGATAAGCCTGTTATTGCAATCCCCTGATCACTATATCCACACTTTTATTATTTACATTTTTTAAATTGTATTCTGCAATAGGCTATGATGAAATCATCTTTAATCATATTATGTACAAAACATTTTGTGAATGCACACTGTTGCACAAGTGCACATCTTTATACACAGTTAAGGCAAAACACAATAACTGCACAATTGTTTTACTGCAAAATCTGACTTCAAAGTATTTTTATGTCTAAACAGACAGTATTTACTGATACTCCATGATATATTCTGGTCAACTGGCTTGTTTTTGTGTCAGAAACTAAAGACCACATTGATCAGATTACATACCTGGCCATTAAACCAGATTTGTAGTTACTGCGTTTTGCCTTTGAGGGCAGAGTGTGTATATAGTGAAATATAGTGAGAGCAAAGACAGCAGAGGGCAGTATATACTTACATTCACCAAACCTCTCAATGTGATACACAGACAGACTTAATTTAGATTCCTATCAGACAGTAATATAAATATGAAAAATAAAGTTATTGGGTACAGACAGTGCAACTGCAAACAGAGCAGCAACACTACCTGGCCATTGGCTATTTTCACACTTCCTCCTCTCTCCCCTTCACAATCAAATTGTGTTGTCTCTCTTGTCGTGATGTGTGTTTTGTCCTATATTTTGATTTAATTTATTTTTAATCCCAGCCCCCGTTCCCGCATGAGACCTTTTACCTTTTGGTAGGCCGTCATTGTAAATAAGAATTTGTTCTTAACTGATTTGCCTAGTTAAATAAAGGTTAAATAAAAAAATACGAAATAATAATAATTAACAATCGCTTCCCACACACAGCCTAGCTATCTTCATAACAGTTGAATCTCATTATGTGCTCAATTGATCAGTGAATCCATTTTCTCTGAGTCTTCATCAGGTGCTAATTAAAAGACACCTATAAAACGGGCCAGATTAGTGGTCCTGGAGGACCCTGGAGGACTGGGCCTGATCAGTACTGCTAAGAGCCCCCACTGACCAACACCCAGGGTTGGGGAGTAACGGATTACATGTAAATCAGTAACTGTAATCCGTTACGTTAAAAGCAAAAATATTATAATCAGATTACAGATACTTTTGAAAAACCTAGATGTTTATTTCGAGGATTACTTTTAAATTTAGAGAGGTTTGCGAAAATAAATCTTTGACACTTCTGTGTTTTCTCAATGACATTCAAATCAGCATTGAAAAAAGGTGCAAGTTTAAGTTTGTTCCACCTGAGCGAGTCTGACCAGAAATCAGAGACTACTATGATGATCGGGAAATGAGCAGGAATAGGTATTTGTAGGCTACAGTCCAAGCTGTGTCTTCCAATGGTACGACTGCTGTCGGCATCCAAAGATTATCCAACTTGAATAAACGCTTGGAGGTAAGAATGGCAGCAGTGGTGTAGTCTACAGCAATACGGATATAACAATACTTATTATTGTTATCTACACAGTGCGATGATGTGAATCACGCTGCTGCTCTCTCATTTGTGGTTGCTATGGATGGCTGTTCACAAATCTAAATGTGTTTTTGAACCCAATAATGGCTGAATTCAAGAAGTTTAACCTGCCTATCAATCATTGTTTTTGAAACCAGTGGACAGATAGTGAAAAATGCGCTCTTACAACAGATGCACACTGTGGATCCCAGCCTATGGAATAAAAGTGGGCTAATTCATGCTAATATTTTCTTTTAAATCCATAGTCCTAATGGACACATGTCCAAACTTTTGATAGACTTAAAGGGGCAATCTGTAGTTGCTACATCCATTTTTGGATTTATAAATTATATATCCATTGATTCTTGAAGAATGTAACTTTTATAAATGCCACATGAGCTTAGTTCAACTGTCACACTCCATGAGAACCCAACATATAAGCTTGTTTTTCTTCAATGTTTGTAAACATTGTAAATGTAAACAATGTATAGCCTCATAACGTGGTTAAAACAATCATTTTGATATCATGGATGGTCAGTCATTGCGTCCATAGTTCTGTCTATTCATCTGAGAGTGGTTAAATTTCTCCATGCCTGTCCCTCAGCTTTTTACCAAAACAGAGGCGGGGCATCCGTTTTATTATTGTTTCATCTGTGGATTTGCCCTTTAAACATACGGCATTCATTTTTCACATGTAAATCACACTTTTCGGTATAGGCATGCCATTCCATGAGCGCAGCATTTCTTTTTCAACTCGAATCAATGAGCCCAATCAGTCCTCCGTGACAACAAAATCATAAACAACAGAGGAGGGCTGGCTAATAAGTCCTTAGTTTTGGGGTTATGCTCAGGTAAAACAATTTGGCTAATCTATACTTCCATATTTCCAAGTCCTATTCTTGAAGATCAAGGGGTATATCATTTATTAGAATGACTGGAATTCTGATAGACTGTTTTTTAATGTAAAGATATCATTTAATTGTTTTATTGTATTTAGTAGAAAGCAATGGGTTAGAAGAAGCCTATATAACCAACCCATAAAGTAACATATAACATCCATATATGGCCAGCTATGTAAACTTTAACATTGATTTATCCTGCAATAGATGTGGTTCAATTGGTAACATACATGTATGTGTGTCTTCTAATGCCGCTTAAGGGGAAAGTAAACTAACAGTAATGGAATGTAATCAGATTACATTACCGAGTTCGGGTAATCTAAAAGTTACTCTACTGATTACAATTCTGGACAGGTAACTAGTAACTGTAACGGATTACATTTAGAAAGTAACCTACCCAACCCTGCCAACACCCACCTAGCTCCATACTGACACTGACATATCTCCCCATTAAGAGATTCACAGTCTCACAGACAAATAAATGGACAGGGGGAGGATTGTCTGTTTTCACCAGCCAGCCAGGAAACACGTGCCTGCCTGCCCGTCTGTCTGTAAGATAGGCTGTCTGCATGCCTGCCTGCCTGCGTGCTTGTGTGTCTGCCTCCTTGCCTGCCTGCGTGCTTGTGTGTCTGCCTCCTTGCCTGCCTGACTCCCTCCCTCCCTGCCTGCTTGACTACCTGTCTGTCTGCTCTAACTGCCTGTCTGCCTGTTTGCCTCCATGTCTGCCTTTCTGCCAGCCTCTGTCTCCCTGCCTGCCTGCTTATCTGCCTGTTTGTCTGTCTGTCTGTCTACCTGCCTGCCTGCCTGCTTCTCTCTGTTTTCCTGCCTGCCTCCCTCCCTCCCTGGCTGCCTGCTGGCGTGGCTGTATGGTGCTGCAGGCTATGGCGCTAGTTATCTCATGCTGGGACTCCGGTTAGATCACACTCAGTGGAGGAGAGGTTCATTCATCAGGCCCCTGCAGTGGCTGAAACATACTCTCCCACAATCCATCATGGCACCCTGCTCAGTTACTGAGAAAGAATGCTCTCTAGTCTCTTCCCCCACTGGCAGCCCTTGCTTCTTTCTCCATGTGACACAGACTTGATACTGAGAATACCTTGTCATACAAAGAACTCAGGAACTCCGGGGTCGAGCGCAACAAGGCGCAGAGAGGTCGCACACCACATCTCCACCCATAATTGTCATTCACGGCTGGGTTGGGAGGCCAGTGTTCTGGCATCTGCTGGGCTGGAGATGGAGCTGTGTACTTGCTATCACACTGGAGCCTCTGTGTGTATGTGTGTGTTTGTGTGTGTGTGTGGGGGGGGGGGGGGGGGTTCACAGACTGATCTGTGGGAAATGCCAGGCCTTCAGTTGCTTTCTCTCTGTACGCCCACCTGAGTAGCTGGAGAGATGTAGTGGAGGGAAGCTCGAGACCGGCGAGAGGACAACTGTCTTTATTACAGTGACCCAGGGCCTGTGACCCCCATCCCAGACTCCTCCCCACTCCAGGCGAGTTTCTAAATTCCACCGACTCAGACTGCCCCCATAGGGTAACACCACACAGATCTTATTTCTAGAGGCCAGACCAGAGAAAAGGGCAGTGCTGTGGCAATCACATCATAGTCAGAGTGCTGGGAGGGAGAGACTTGAGACTTGAGGTCCAGCGGTGCGTTTGAATTGCCAGACAGACAGTGACATGAGTAGATGAGGTGCTGCGACCCTGTTTTGATGAGGGGAGATATGGGGCTGCCGTCAGCCTTTGTTGTAATTGATGCCCTTGGTTCACAGTTTTGTTGTGTAGTCCAACGAAACCACCGCCATCGCCCATCCGTGGCGCATTGTGGACAGTTGCTCCACATGCCAGAAGAGAAGTGGGGAGATTCACTCACTGCTCTGTGACAGGAGTGACAGAATAATAAAATTGCATCATGGCTGTGATAGAGGTTTGAAGGTGAGCGGTAATGAAGGAGCGGCCAGTTAATGCTGCCTTAACGATGTCGGTACACTTTATTGATCTACAGGGACATTAGGGAAGTGCACCTTTAATTAAAAGTGTTTTACGAGGGAAATAGGCCTACAGAAAAATAACACCGTACATGAAGAAAGTAACAAATGTACATGAAGAAAGGGTCACAGTATGACTGAAAGATGATTTCAGTTATTTTATCCAAAACAAGAGGTGTTCGGTTCAGCATGGAGAGTTTTTATTCAACCATGTTGTGACTGCTGTGAGCTGCTGACGGCTGTGAGCTGCTGACGGCTGTGAGCTGCTATAAAACTAGCAATGAAACTTCAGAAAATTTAGAAATGAGCCCATCATTCACTGAGAGGCATCAAGAAAGAAATGCTTACAACTGAGACTGCCTTTCTCTCTCTCTCTCTCTTGCTTTTCTCTGACAGACATTTTGAACAAGCTCTGTTTGTTGATTTCTGCAATTGGATATTGAGAGCATTACTGGTTTCTCCCAACATTCCCATAGGCTTAACTTAAAAACACAGCTTGCCCAATCCTTTGCTGCAAAATGACTTTGAACATGAATGCTTACAGTTGCAAATGCCTAATAGTCTGCAATATCTCTCTCTCACTCTCCAGGGACCAGAATTCTCAGTGTGCAGGCTTCTCAGCTCAGCCTGCACACTTCATTTGCTAATGTTATACACCAAGGCTGACCCAATAACATTTTCATCTTCATCACACGGACCAAACCCTGCGAACACATCACCCCCTCTCTGCACCACCCTTCACTTGCTCCCTGTCAAATTCTGTGATACTGTTCCTACAAGATCCTGCTCCTCACCTATAAGGCCCTGCATGGCCTTGTCCCCTCATACCTCTCTGACCTCCACACACACCCCCTCCTGGAGTCTCCGCTCCTCTGATTCTGAACTACTCACCATCCCCAAAACGAGACTGTGCACCGTGTGGAACCGGGCTTTCAGCGCCGCTGCCCCCAAACTCTGGAACTCTCTCCCCCTCCCCACCCGAAACTCTAACTCCATCACCACCTTCAAAAACAGACTAAAAACCAACCTGTTCAGCCTGGCTTTCTCCTCAGCTTAGCCCTCACTCAACTCTACCCACATGAAAAAATACCATAGTACACTATGGTATAAATACTATAGTATTCACTTTAGCGTTTTTGCAGACTTTACTGTAATATTTACTGCAGTGGATTTACTGTAGTATACTGTAGTATTTACAGTTAACTATAGTATAAATACTGTAGTAAAATAACGATACTATATACTATAGTAATTAATGCAGCATTTTTGTGGATTGTAGTATTCTGTAGTATTTACTGTAGTGTTTTTCCGGACTGTACTATACTATAGTATTTACTTAATGTTTTTGAGGACATTACTGTAGTATTTACTATTGTGTTTTTGTTCTATGTTCTTTGACATAGAAGTAGAGGCTTTCCTCTTGAGGAAACCTACTGGAGAAATATTGAAAGAGCAAATGTTCCATACCCCATTTCAGCCAATATTATGAGCCATCCTCCCCTCAGCATCCTTCACTGGTAGGTAGGACTGGCGTCTGAACAGATAGTTCAGAGCTTCTGCTCCTTTCTATAACCTGTAGGGAACACAATATGGTCTATACTTTGTGTAACAGATGTATAGTGTACTCTCCATGCGTTGTGTTTTCTAATAATAAATAACTTCGGCCAGTGGTCCCAGTTGAGCATCATTTATTTCTGCTGTTGTTAAATGGGAAACAGCACGTTAGTTGTGCAGGGCTTAACAGTGTTGATGGCTGTCGATGACAAAATCTGTAGCATGAAGACAACTGTGTTAGCCGTGGCTTATGTGACCATGACATCGGTGTATGCTAGCTAACACAATTATTTACAGCAATCATATGCCAAAGCACATCCCAGAAAGCCCCTCAATCCCTAACAGGTACCATATACCCACACATGTATAAAATCAGTAACGTACAGCAAACTTGTACACATTGTAAAATAGAAAATAGAAAACAGTATTCAGAACGTGACCTACCCCTTGCATCACATTTTCATACTGGGAAGACCTGACGTTCGCGATCTCCCCCTATCTGCAAGTGGGGCCAATCACAACACCCCTTATTGTTATCAGAGTTGAACTAACCAATAAGAATGCTTGAACATCAAATACACATTTCTTTAGAGGCAAGTGGAAACATAACCAACCCTGTTACATTTGCATGTAGGTTTCTCACTTATTGGTGGAACAAATTGCAATATGGGGGAGGGGAATAGGCACGGTACATACATAGTATATTTCTTCATGTGTGTAGCTTTGTTTTTTTTTAAATACATTGTTTGTTGTTGCATGTTTGATTGTCTTTGCTTTACAGTGTCCTTATTATTATTATTAAGGTATTTGAGCTCAACTTCAATACAAAGGGGCCCCTGATGCAATTACGAGACATCCCCCTCATGCAGAATACTCCTTGTGATCTGATTAGATGTTAAACCGTCTGCGGTGCCATAAATAGCCATCACTGCTGTAAAAATCAATGCCCTCCACCCCCCTCAGTGATGCGTGCTCTCGCTCTCTACACTCACCACAACCCTACGCCTCCCTAACCCTCCCCTCCGACTATGCCCTCTGTGTCACCTCAGGTCTGGGACCTGAGACAGAGCAAGTGCAAAGAACTGCAGGATGCACTCATAATTTTAATGGTACACTGATGGTGAGATGGGCTAGGGCTTTTCTCTCTCTCTCTCTCTCTCTCTCTCTCTCTCTCTCTCTCTCTCTTCTGCCTTTGCAGTGATTGATTTCAGACAAGTCTGGATTTACAATCACAACCCTGCACCATTACAGAGCAGCTCTGTTCCAGCCGGCACCTCTCTCCTCATTGTGCCGGGCATAATGACACGCTGATGCACTCTGGGTAATAGGCAGAGGAGATGGAACACGTCTAGGAGTTGGAACGCCCTTGATATTTCAAATCAAATACCTTTCTAACCCTTACAGAAATGGATTCCTTAACCCCAGAGCCCACTCCACTTGAACTCGGAATTATGCCATAAAAAAAAGAATAGGAAATTTGGAGTTATAGCCTTCTTTCACACTAGAAGTAGGTTTGTTTATGTAGAAGTTTTCTCATGCAGAAAAATATGGTTGTGGCATCAGCAGTCAGTCCAGATGTGCTACACTGCTAGGCTACATCATCCTACACAAACAAACAAACAAACAAACAAACAAACATCACTTCTCTTCTCTTCTCTTACACATCAGCAAACAAAGCTTTAGTCAGTATTCTTGCTCTCCCTGAGGAATCTCCACGGATCTCTTCTATGATAGAGTTTTATTAGTGAGATGGGAGGGGAGTTCTATCTATGGTGAGTCACAGATGTGGCTGCTGGTATAGTGCAGATTAGGTTGAGTCCCAAATGACACCCTATTTCCTATTTAGTGTGCTACTTTTGACCAGAGCTCTAAAGTACACTATATAGGGAATAGGGTGTCATTTTGGACGCAACCTAGGCCTAGATGTAACAGATTACCTCCCCCATGTGCTGTGCCGAGCTGTACTGTGCCATCCCCTGCATGTCCCTGGCCACCTGGCCTACTTCCCAGCCCACCTTTACATGCAAATTAAAGGCAAACTCAAATACACGCTAGTCCTTTTTTTTTTTTACGAGCCATGGTGCTATATATAAATCCATGGTCTACATTTTTTAAGATATGATCATGCATTTTGTGACCTTTAGAAGAGAAAATATGCTATGCAGTTGCTGGGGAAAATGAAACACTATAAAAATGGAACTATACAGTAGTGATGTACTGTACTAGCATGAACCCTGTGTTTGCTGAATGCAAGCCAAACATATCCTACATGACCACTATGAAGTAATACCATATTTGTTACAGCAGGCCTATATCAATATGTCAGTATCCCATACCACACAGTGGTTGCTATAGGTCACATTATAATGTACTTACATTTATATTTGTCTTTCACCTAGAACCGCTGAATAGAATGCTATTTCAAACCGGCACCTTGCAGTAAGGCACATTTATTGAGAAGCAAATGTTCCGTAGGACAGAACTGTGCTTCAAGAAGAGAATCACTTTGGTGAAATGAGGCCTTGACTGACCTGTCACACTAGTTTTTTTTAATGGGGCCTGTCTTGCCAAATAGTGCCCCCCGGCCAAATAGTGTCCCCCTCTACGTCACAGTGGGATTCGATGAGTTCTAGCTTCTTTTGCTAGAACTTGCAAAATTCTTACCGGATTACATAATGAACCAAAGCATCTGTTGCTATTCTGTTTGCTTGTCTCCATTTCACCTCATAGCGGTGTCATAAGGAAGGAGGATGCAGGCAGTTCTAGTTCTATTTCACCGCATAAACGCTTGCTCAGTCCGTGCAAAATTATCACCTCAGATTTGCGCTCCAAGGACGGTGTTTTTGAAAGTGACAACCTGCTGCTTCAAAGGACCGAAATGACTGGAAATAGAACACTCTTTCTTTACTATATATTTGTCTTTATATAAGTAAATATTGTTAACTAGGAATAAATAATTTAAGCAGTTTTTAGATTGACGTTGCTAGCTAATGTACTTATTTACGTCAGCCTGCCTAGCAGTGGTGTAAATTAAGTTACCTAAGTAAAAATACTTAAGTACTACTTAAGTTATTTTTGGGGGTATCTGTACTTTACTTTACTATTTCTTTTTTTGACAGGAAAATGGTCAAATTCACGCACTTATCAAGAGAACACGTGGGCATCCCTACTGCCTCTGGCCTGGCGGACTCTCTAAACACATTAATTTTTTGAAAAGCCCCTGGCTACCCGTACATTTTTAAATCAAGAAAATGGTGCCGTCTTTACTTAATATAAGGAATTTCAAGGGATTCATATTTTAGCAATTACATTTACTTTTGATACTTAAGTATTGTAATAAAACAGCAGGGAGCAGGTCTCGAACCCTCGACCTTCTAGCCAGAGGTCCGGCGCGCTATCGACTGTGCCGCAAAAGCATCCTCGAACGGCAAAGTCGATATCCGCGCTTATAAACCCAGGGTCGTTACAGTATATTTTAAACCAAATAATTTTTTACTTTTACTCAAGTAGTATTCTACTGGCTGACTTTCACTTTTACTTGACTAACTTTCTATTAAGGTATCTATACTTTTACTCAAGTATAACAACTGGGTACTTTTTCCTCCACTGCTGCCTAGATATCCAACTAGCTAGCCAGACAGTTTTATTTAGCTAACGTTAGCTAGCTAGCTACTGTAACTGTTATTGTAGTTTTCTGTTTGCATGTAGCTTGCACTTTAATGGTATCCCTCGAGGAGATTTTCTTTTATCTTTCCAACCAGGCAAAGTACTACAAAGACACCACTGATCTCGACAAGAGGTGCAACATTCAGAGACATTCACAATTCAGGGTAACGTTGAGTAGTTAACGTCTATTAGATAACTGGACGGATTTGGCTATGTACAACCATTTTTCAACAACCATTTTCAATCTAGCTAGTTGCTAGCTATATACTGTATATAGTTCAGTGGAGGCTGCTGAGGGGAGGATGGCTCATAATCATTTCTGGAATGGAGTAAATGGAATGGTTTCCATGTGGTTGATACCATTCAATTGACTCCATTCCAGATATAATTATGAGCCGTCTTCCGCTCGGCAGCCTTCACTGATATAGTTCTATGTCTGTCATATTGTGGTGTCTAGCTATAAGTTAAACCTGATCAATCAAATGAATAGGTGTAAGCAATTATGGTAATTCCAAATGCCCTTAACTAGGTGTATTCACTAGACAGAGGGGGGAGGGGGGGGTGAGGTGGGAAGACAGACAGAGAGAGAAACAGAGAAAGACAGCAGTGGAAATGTACTTTGACTTGAGTATTTCAACAACTCTTCTCTTCCTACTTGTTAGGCAATTATATCTACCTACGGGGGAAGGATGGCCAGCCACACAGGAGAGTGATTTTTACTAAGGGGGAGAAGGAGGCTGTGCTGACCGAGATGCATGCCGGCCATAAGTACATACAGTATCTCCCATTTATAACACTGCAGTAATACATCAAATTTTCTCACAGTAAAGTGTAACCTGTGTTTGCTTGTTTACGTATCTGTCTCTTACCCTGTTATCTTTAACTCTGCTCCTGTTCTCCAGGACCTAGGGGTTCTGCCCAACACCCAGACGTGGATCCACCTGATGGCCTCCATTAGCAACCACCCTCCAACTTTTCATTACATCATCTACAGCTACTGTTGTTGTTAATATCTGCTAAGATTTTTTTATTTTTTTTTGCTCTGTCATACTGGGCACATAATATGTGAGATACACAGATGAACTAAAAACACTCGCTCTGCAAACACCCTGGACTTTGCAGTCTCCCTCTTCAAGTCCCCCTTCCGAGACTGTCTGCCTGTTGAGAACAAGTGACAGGCAGAACCTCCCACCCACAAAGCACCCACCTCTATATTCCACACACCAGAATTCAGTATTTTAGTCTATGATTGCCATGTGAGTGTACAAAAAATTTGTGGGAAAAAATGAATGACACAAACTATAAAACTATCAAAGTTGATGTATTAAAATCTTATTTATTGGCAGGTTGGTTTTCGCAGCTGTTTCACAAGGTGTTCATTATTGTAAGTTGTACGGTATCCTTTGATGGTATTTATTTGTTCCACATTATTTGTTATATCCTAGTACCTACAATAGATGCATATATATATTCAACCACAAGGGTGTACCAATGAGCTGTGCAAAATAGAAAAAAAGGAATCATAATCGAGGGGCAGGTTCAAATAAAAACATGGCAGCCAGACAAGCCAGTGTATGAATCAAATGGATTTGCATATGAATGGAGTGGAAATTAGCTGACTTTGTGACCTGTAAGGTAAGTAACTTTGATGTGTCAAGCAGATTAGACATATTCTTTGACATTTCCGAAACGCAACGTTTAACACATGGATTTCATGTTGTACTGTTAACAAGGTACCCAAAAGTAGTTTGAATTGATGTTTTCATTTTATTAGCTAAACAAAATTTGTTTAAATAGCGAAACTGTCGCAGAAATCATCCTTGTTTGCATAGAGATGACGAAAAGAACGTCATTTAGGCTGTAATGATCTCCAAAATTCGAATCATTAGGTAACCACACCGTTGGTATAGCAACGGTCACTAATAGTTTATCAAATCCCATTGAGACCCAGTGGGGGACACTATTTGGCCGTGGGACATTATTTGGCATGACAGGCATCATTGTATTTGTCAAGGCTGTCTACATGTCAGGCCTGTTGTCGTTCATTTGGAGGGGATGGAGAGAAGTGTGTGCGCGTGCGCGTGTTACTGCATTCAAGTGTTTGGGTGCATTCACTGCCAGACCCCTCCCTCCCTGTTGAGAATGAAATGATTGGTCATGTCCAAAGTGTCTCTGTCACCTTAGTCGCACAACAGATATGACTTACCAATTCACACCATCCATACGCCTCTGGTGTTAACATGGCCGTTACAATTATGGAGAATGTCGCATAATGTGTGAAATATATGTCTGTCATTGTTATGAGAGAGTGTCAAAAATAACAAATTGTTTTCGAAAACAGACATACTGAACAACCGTGTAGGGCTTTTATACCAGCAATGGGAAATTATAGATCATAATGTGTGGGGTGGTAATTGAGGGAAAGGTGAAGATACTATGAACCAACATGAATTGTTTGCTTCAAAGGGAAATATTTGTGAGAAGAATAATGTTCCAGTGTACATATTGATTGGATATGCCTCGATTTTCCATTTCCTGCACTTTCTATGATTACCGCTGTGATTTATGGTGATTTAGGTCAGTGCTACACTCCCCTAGTATTGCACTTGAGGGTCTGAGTATTTCATTCTGACAGGAATACAAAATAATTCTATTCAGATAAAGGAAACAAATATCATGAAATGAGACACAGCGAAAGCACTCAAGAGTAAAATAAGTGTCTGGCCTTGCTGGTGTTTCTCCCCCTCCATCTCTCTCAATTAAGTTTAATTCTAAGGACTTTATTGGCATGGGAAACATGTTTACATTGCCAAAGCAGGTGCAATAGGTTAAATAAACAATCATAGAAACAGTGAACAATCACAAAAGTTCCAAAAGAATAGAGACATTTCAAATGTTATATTGGATACCAATAAATATAGATTGTATTTAAAATGGTGTTTGTGCTTCACTGGTTGCCCTTTTCATGTGGGAATATCGCACCAATCTTGCTGCTGTGTTTCACCTAATAGATATGAGAGTTTATCAAAATTGGATTTGTTTTCAAATTCGTTTTGGGTCGTTGAAATATGTGTCTCTAATATGGTCATACATTTGTCATGAGGTCAAGAAGTGCAGCTCAGTTTCCACCTAATTTTGTGGGCAGTGTGCACATAGCATGTCTTCCCTTCGAGTGCCAGGTCTACATATGGTTGCCTCTCTCAATTGCAAGGCTATGCTCACGGAGTCTATACAACGTCAAAAGCTTTCCTTAATTTTGGGTCAGTCACAGTGGTCAGGTATTCTGCCACTGTGTATTCTGTTTAGGGCCAAATAGCATTCCACTTTGCTCTGTTTTTTGGTTAATTCTTTCAAATGTGTCAAGTAATTATATTTTTGTTTTTTCATGACTTGGTTGGTTCTAATTGTGTTGCTATCCTGGGGCTCTGTGGGGTCTGTGTTTGTAAAAAGAGCCCCAGGACCAGCTTGCTGAAGGGACTCTTCTCTTGACTAATCTCTCTGTAGGTGATGGCTTTGTTATGGAAGGTGTGGGAATCACTTATTTTTAGGTGGTGGTAGAATTTAACAGCTCTTTTCTGGATTTGAATAATTAGCGGTACTATCCTAATTCTGTTTTTGCAGAATTCTGAATGTAGAGTCCCAATTTGGTGTTTGTCCCAATTTGTGAATTATTGTGGTTGGTGAGTGGACCACAGGGCAATGTTCTATAACTGATTCAAAGTATTTTTAGCCAGATCCTAACATACTGACCAGACCGGACACGTCGCATGCGCGAGTGTCTCCGTTGCCAAGGGCTAAAATAGAAGCCATTCCTATTTCTGACGCAGATCGCGCTGAAAGTCCTGCCTCTCCCATCTCCTCATTGGTTTATAGAAGCAGGTACCTACGTGCCATCTCCTCATTGGTTATACCCACGTGGGTGATTGAAAGATGAACTTTGTTGCCGGTTGTCGTGGTAATACAATGAAAGTTTAGATGCCAATCACCATATAAGTTCAAAGATGAAAAAGCCTGGAAGGAGAAGAGATGACTAGAAACGATTTGGTTGGCCATTTTATGTGTGGATTAATTGTCGGAGTAGAGGTCCTTGTGCATTTCAGGTAAAATAACAACTCAATGTTTATATCCCAAGACAAATTAGCTAGCAACAGCAAGCTAGCTAAATAGGACAAATTAAAGTTAGCTAGCAAGTGCAAGCTAACTAGCTAAATTGCCATACATGTTTAATGCTTTTCAACCTGTCCCCAAATGAATGTCATTGGTTCAGAGTTTGTTTTGATATTTTCACCTGCGTGTCGTGATCGCGTTTGGTGTGGGGGGAGCAAAATACATTTATGCACGTTAGTGCACGCGCTCAGCCGGTTTGGGTTCCGTGTAATAGAGATGTCAAATGTTATGTTCCTTTTGAAGACGTAAAAGGCCCCTCTTGCCTCTCAGATTGTTTACAGCTTTGTGGAAGTTATCTGTAGTGCTGATGTTTAGGCTGAGGTAGGTATAGTTTTTTGTGTGCTCTAGGGCAATAGTGTCTAGATGGAATCTATATTTGTGGTCCTGGCAACTGGCCTCTTTTGGAACACCATTATATTTGTCTTACTGAGATTCACTGTCAGGGCCCAAGTCTGACGGTATCTGTGAAAAAGATCTAAGTGCTTCTGTAGGCCCTCCCTGGTTGGAGACAGAAGCACCAGATCATCAGCAAACAGTAGACATTTTACTTCTGTTTCTAGTAGGGTGAGGCCGGGTGCTGCAGACTGTGCTAGTGCCCTCGCCAATTCATTTGTATATACATCCCATTCTCACCCCACGGCTCTGCGGAAATAAATATGTGTGTTTTTTGCTCATTTTAACTGCACAATTTAAGTTTGTGTACATGTATTTTATAATTTTGTATGCTCTCTCTCTCTCTGTTTCTCTTTCTGTCACTCATTCTCTCTTTCTCTAGCTCTCTCTCTCTTATTCCCTCCCTCCTTCTTTCTCTCTCTTTCTCCATCTCTCTCCCAGCGGGGTGAGACAGGGCAGTGGAGGGCCAGGCCAGTGGAGGGTCAGAGGGTGGTCTTGCTGTGCGTGAGTTATGATCACACTGAGGTCCAAACAACTCCAGAAGCTACTGAGGCAGAAATAAAACTCACACATGATGTCTGCTCACAGGGTCCCTCCCACCGCCCCCCAGCCAAGCCACGTAGGGAAGTCTAGAACACTGCTCCTCACTCAATCTAATATATCTGATTGGGAGAGGAGGGGTGAGAGGGGGAAGAGACAAAATAGATAGTGAAAAAGGGACAAGCGATAAAATAAGGGGAGAAAGATAGAGATACAGTGAGAGTGAGCGGAAGAGAGGGGACAGAGCAAAAGGAAGGAAAGAGAATAGAAAAAGCCGGACTGAGAGAGATAAAGACAGACAGGGGGGAGCCACACAAAGAAAGAGGAACGTAAAAATGGTGAAAGAGAGAGAGAGCTCCAATGGAACTGTTGATGGGCTTAATATGCTTCATCTGTGACGCCTCCTACTGTGAACTGACTGTGATGGGAGGTGATGCGTTAAATAAATGATGATGCTTCTGTCTTTGTAGTGGAGGAGAGGAACCACTGAATACTTCAGAGCTCTGTTTACTGTCTGATGGAGGAGTCCAATGAACTACATAATTGAAGTCATCGTGAGGGTGACACCCTGACGAACACAATGGTCGTACTGTTTTTAGATGCTATCGGTGTTTATGCTGCTACCTCTTGGTCAGGGAACAGGATTGAAAAATAGATTCATATCTTAAATAATGGAACTCAACTGGATAAATGAAGGATACATAAAACGGTGTTTAGTAGCATGCCGCCATTGCGTTATTATGGAGGCTCAATGTCACCTTGAGGCCCAGAGACCAAATGGGCTCTCTTCCATAGCGACCATCCCTTTAAATGTCTGTGGGAACCTACAGCCTCTGCTCTGTTGGAAAATCATCAAAAATAATTCCTAATGCCACCGAACGATTGCATCTTTGGCAACGGTTGTTGTTGTAGAAGGTATGCCTAACGTGTACCTTGTAAGACCCATTATTTTAGAAAAGGTGATGAATCTTTTACGATTACTGTAAATTAATGCAGTAAAACTGTGGTTGTAGTCTGCTGTAATAGTGCTATAAATTGTGAGTGAGTTAGAGAGAGCGAGAGAGAGCCTCTGGCCTAGTGAGTGAGCCACTGAGGAGAGATGAGTTGAGAGAGGCTCCTGAGAAACACAGCTGTAAGGAAGCAGCACATCCGTTCTGCAGCAAAGGTTCTCATGTGCCAATGACTATAGTCATTATACAATGCATATTATCCCAGGGAAACAACCACAGTGGCGGCTGCCGTGAATGCCTGTGCCTTAGGGGCCAACTCAGAGCCTAAGTTTATGTTGTTGTCGTTATTGTTGGAAATCAATAGGCTTCCATGGATGTTGAGCGCATCCCAAATGGCACCCTATTCCCTATATTGTGCTCTACTTTTGACCAGAGCCCTTTGGGCCTTGTCACTATTTAGGGCATAGGGTGTCATCTGGGATGAAGTCATTGTTGTTTTCCTGTACTGTAAAAAATATATATGATTCAATGTACAATCATAAGGTAACCAGCTGCAATAAGATTCTGAGTTTCAAAAAAATTGGGCACATACCTGAATCAATCAAATTTCAATCACATTTATTTATGAAGCCCTTCTTACATCAGCTAATGTCACAAAGTGCTGTACAGAAACCCAGCCTAAAACCTAGGAAGAAACCTAGAGAGGAACCAGGCTATGAGGGGCGGCCAGCCCTCTTCTGGCTGTGCCGGGTGGAGATTATAACAGAACATGGCCAAGATGTTCAAATGTTCATAGATGACCAGAAGGGTCAAATAATAATATTCACAGTGGTTGTAGAGGGTGTAACAGGTCAGCACCTCAGGAGTAAATGTCAGTTGGCTTTTCATAGCCGATCATTCAGGGTATCTCTACCGCTCCTATAGTCTCTAGAGAGTTGAAACAGCAGGTCTGGGACAAGGTAGCACGTCCGATGAACAGGTCAGGGTTCCATAGCCGCAGGCAGAACAGTTGAAACTGGAGCAGCAGCACGACCAAGTGGACTGAGGACAGCAAGGAGTCATCAGGTCAGGTAGTCATACATTTTCAAGTTAAATTGTATGTTCACTCAACTTAGAATTTTAGGTTGAGTGAACGTATAGGTAACTGCCAAAATAAAGGAAACACCAACATAAAGTGTCTTAATAAGGCGTTGGGCCACCACGAGCCAGAACTGCTTCAGTGCACCTTGGCATAGATTCTACAAATGTCTGGAACTCTATTGGAGGGATGCAACACCATTCTTCCACGAGTAATTCCATCATTTGGTATTTTGTTGAGTGTTCAATTGGGTTGAGCTCTAGTGACTGAGACTGCCATGGGATATGATTTACAATGTTTTCATGCTCATCAAAGCATTCAGTGACCACTCGTGCCCTGTGGATGGGGACATTGTTACCCTATGGGGGCATAGACATGGTAGCCCCCCAAAAAGGGCCTGCCCAGCATGTATATATGACCCTATGCATGATGGGATGTTAATTGCTTAAATAACTGTGGAAGCACCTGCTTTCAATATACTTTGTATCCCTCAATTACTCAATCTCTTCCATTATTTTGGCAGTTACCTGTATAATTCAACTTAAGAATTTATTCTACCTTACTTGCATATTTCCCAGTGTAAAATGTAACAATTTATGACAAAACACTCTTTAGGGCCTAGTTACACCCACGTCAAGCCTGCACGTCACATTATTCTGGCTTACAAAGTGATGTGTCATTCCTAATGGGTTTCAGCCAGAGTGAGGATATCCAACAATTGGAACTTAGACTCACCTACAACCTGCATTGAGAATAACTGCCAGGGTATAGAAGACTGATATTGCTGTCTACCTAAATCATATAAACTGAACAACCATTTCAGTAACAGGATGCCCAAGTCCAACTACTAATAGATTGGATTTGTTTAGAAAAATGTATGTTATTTATGTTTGTGTAGCATAACATTAATCAACTAATCAATGTGCATGCAAAAACACAGGTATTGAAACCAACAATTTTGAAAATCAACCTGCAATTGAGCTTGCTGGGAAATATGATAATGATAGGTGTTGTTTTGAGTGGTTTTAAGCAAATGTACAGCTCTCTTCGAGCAGAATTTGTTGATTCAATATACAATTGTAAGGCAACCAGCTGCAATAGGATTGTGAGAGTCCTCAACATTTCAATCAAATCAAATGTAATTTGTCACATGCTTCATAAACAACAGGTGTAGACTAATTGTGAAATGCTTACTTATGGGCCCTTCCCAACAATGCAGAGAGAAAAATAGAAACATAATAGAAAGATAATAATGCAAGGAATATATACACAGTGAGTAACGATAACTTGGCTTTATACACGGCGTACCAGTACTGAGTCAATGTGCAAGGGTACGAGGTAATTGAGGTAGATATGTACATAGGTAGGAATAAAGTGACTTGGCAACAGGATAGTTAATAAATCGTAGCAGCAGCGTATGTGGCGAGTCAAAAGAGTTGGTGCAAGGGGGGGTCAATGCAGATAGTCTGTGTAGCTATTTAGTTAACTATTTAGCAGTCTTATGGCTTGCGGGTAGAAGCTGTTCAGGGTCCTGTTGGTTCCAGACTTGGTGCATCGGTACCGCTTGCGTGCGGTAGCAGAGAGAACAGTCTATGACTTGGATGGCTGGAGCAAAATGAATGATGGTGTTGGAGTTGTGCTTGGCCACACAGTCATGGGTGAACAGGGAGTACAGGAGGGGACTAAGCACTCACCCCCGATGAGCCCCTGTGTTGAGGGTCAGCATGGCAGATGTGTTGTTGCCTACCCTTACCACCTTGGGCATAGTATATAGCAGAACCAACATATAGTGTTACCTTCCAAAGGCAAACATTCATTTGTAATTCGACTCAACAAGTTTTTATACATTTAGCTCACTGTGAGCAAAGTTTGTTCAGTGAACATTAGATGGATTTCTTGTCCTTCTGAAGTCCATCCAACTCACAGGATAACGCTGCTTAAGCAATTGTTTAAGTTGGCTTTTTTAAAGTGTGAGTGTTAGGTTGTTGTGCCGTGGGGGGATCCATTACTAGCTTACAGTTCCAGAACCACCAGGTCCAGGACCATCATCTCATCGTTCTGAATCTGTAACAGCAGAGAAGTAGGGGCCATATACTAACAATAAAAACACTGTTGATTTGGATTGAACGGCTGCACTCTTAAGTAGTGTAAATCGCGAACTGATTAGTGGGCCTATGTGGGGCTTGCCAGGCCAGGCTTGAACATATGGAGAGCAGAACATATCTTGCCAAGGTACCACTCACTCTGTCGTCAGAGAGTGTCTCTTTCCTGGAAAGGTGATCTCATTGCCATGGGTGTACCCATCACCTTGTTCTAGCTAAAACAGTATGTAACTACGGATCACCAGGCGACGGTGTGGACAGCAGATAAACACTGTCAGAATGTTTTCATGTGATAACAGCAAATTGGAATGGCAGGGAACATGTTGTTTTTTTGCCCGGGCTCCACTGCGAATAACCATTTGCATGAAATGAATATGTGAATGGGGAAGAAAATGGCTGAGTACTCAAGTTAAACTAATTAGCAAGCCCAGCAGGGGCATTTGTTCCACAGCTATCAAGGAATTCTGCGCTGAGCTTTTCATTATGCATTCAACACTCCCAGTCTCTATTTGGTTGGATAAAAAGCATTTAAGTACTAGAGATGGGGAGAAAAGGCAATGCTTGGAGCAATAAAAAAAGTGTTTGTTACATTTTAGAGGAGCCTTGCTTGTTTGTTTTTTATTTTGTCTAAAAGGACAAATTCAGATGTCACTGGGTGTTAACTGACTGGGTGTTAATGGAGTTTTTCAAAACTGTTTTTCAAAACTGCCAAAATTGAATTACTGTACAGTACTTTGTTATGGCTGTTGCTTTAGTTTTAGTCAAGGTTGCTTTAATTCTCTGTAATTCATTTTTAAATAGTGGAATACTCAAACTAGGGCTGCACAACATGGCATGTTCTTAACTCCATTACACAGCCCTAACTTAAATTAAATCATTACTCAGTTATGACTTGCAAATATGAATGCTTTCCTTTATCATGTCTTTTGTAGCATGTAAAAGGAGCACAACTTCAACTCTCTGAACCACCCAGGACGTACTGTTTTAGCATAGTACTGTGTAGATGCAGAAGGGAAATTCCATGGTAAAGGCATTAAGCTGAGACTCCGATTTTTCACTTTAAATGTGCACAGTAAATGAATAAATACATTTACTGGAAAAACTGCCGATGCAAAGATTTGGTAACAGAATTATGGTAAAATCTCTTGTCAGTTTTATTCTGTTACCAAACATTGCATATGCACAGTTATTCCTGAAAATGTGTTTTTGTAAAATGTTAAGTGGAATTTGTTAAAGGTTGTCCTTGTGCATAGAGTTCTAGGGTTTGTAAAATTTTTAGATTCATTGCTTTTGTTTGGTATGCATTTTAAAGAAAAAAAATTGTCTCAACTAAATTACGCTAACACGGAATTATCCATAACTACCATTAGCTGAGTCAGTCCTTCGATTGGTTTCTCTTTCTCTTTTCTCTGTATCATTGAGACTTGTAAATGCACTTAGAATGGGAATTGTCTTCCGAGCAATTCTCTAACGCGTCATTTCTAAGAACCCTTTGCTGTGTGTTATTCACAATATACCCATGGGCTCTCATGCCTTATTGCTTACTTAACTAACCACACATTTTAAGTGTTTTACTTCAGTGACAAACAATGTCATAGTGAAATGATCCAACTTGTTAAAAGACCAGGAGATACACAAGTTAATCCAAAATTGATGAGCGGTTGACTCAACTTTGCAATACTATTGTCTTCCAGACAGTCGTAGCGCAGATTACAATAGTCAGTATGATTGATCCCAGACTGAGCCTTGCTAATAGTAATGTCTCTCCTCTGCAGAAGTGTCAACAGCTCAATATACTGTCCACGTCCCAAATGGCACCCTATTCCCTATGAAGTGCACTACTTTTTACAAGTTCAAAATGTTCACTCTACATGGGTGTCTGGTTACTTAAGTATTCCTGTAAGGTGAATGACTTTGAAGCAGTACATCTTTTTTTGTAGAAAATCTAGCAATGTTAATAGCACACAAAACATAAAGCTAACCTGCCACTGGAAATACCACAGTGGGATTTTTATTTTATTTATTTGTATTTAACTTTTATTTAACTAGGCAAGTCAGTTAGGAAACAAATTCTTATTTACAATGACGGCCTACCAAAAGGCAAAAAGGCCTCCTGCGGGGACGGGGGATGGAATAAAATAAAATAAAAATGCAAAATACAAATGTAGGACAAAACACACATTATGACGAGAGACAACACACTGCTACATAAAGAGAGACCTAAGACAGCAACATAGCAGGGCAGCAGCAAGTAACAAAACAGCATGGTAGCAACACAACATGGTTGCAACACAACATGGCAGCAGCACAACATGGTAGCAGCACAAAACATGGTACAAACATTATTGGGCACAGACATCAGCACATAGGGCAAGAAGGTAGAGACAACAATACATCACGCAATGCAGCCACAACTGTGAGTAAGAGTATCCATGATTGAGTCTTTGAATGAAGAGATTGAGATAAAACTGTCCAGTTTGAGTGTTTGTTGCAGCTCGTTCCAGTCGCTAGCTGCAGCAAACTGAAAAGATGAGCAACCCAGGGATGTGTGTGCTTTGGGGACCTTTAACAGAATGTGACTGGCAGAACTGGTGTTGTACGTGGAGGGTGAGGGCTGCAGTAGATATCTCAGATCGGGGGGAGTGAGGCCTAAGAGGGTTTTATAAATAAGCATTAACCAGTGGGTCTTGCTACGGGTATACAGAGATGACCAGTTTACAGAGGGGTGATGTGTTCTGTAAGGAGAATTGGTGGCAAATCGTATGGCCGAATGGGAAAGAAAATCTAGCCACTCGAGAGCACCCTTGCCTGCCAATCTATAAATTATGTCTCCCTAATCTAGTATGGGTAGGATGGTCATCTGAATCAGGGTTAGTTTGGCAGCTGGGGTGAAAGAGGAGCGATTACGATAGAGCAAACCAAGTCTAGATTGAACTTTGTGATGATATTCAATGCCCTTTATGTCACGTTCCTGACCTGTTTTCCTTTGTTTTGTATTCATTTTAGTTGGTCAGGGCGTGAGTTGGGTGGGTTTGTCTATGTTTGTATTTCTATGTGGGGTTTTGTGTTCGGCCTGGTATGATTCTCAATTAGAGACAGGTGTGTATTGTTTGTCTCTAATTGAGAGTCATACAAAGGCAGCCAGGGTTTCACTGGTGTTTTGTGGGTGTTTGTTCCTGTGTCCTCACAGGACAGTTGAAGGTTAGTCACGTTTGTTGTTTTGTAGTTTGTAGTGTCTTGTTTGCTGTTTTTCATTAAAAGATGGCTTATTTCCCTCAATCCGCATCTTGGTCCTATCCATGCTCCTCCTCGTTTGAGGAGGAGAACAACATTGACAGTCATTACAGAAACACCCACCACAACAGGACCAAGCGGATTGAGGAGAGAGAGAAAGAACTAAAGCAATGGAGAGAAGAGGAATGGAGTTGGGAGCAAATTTTCAATGGAGAAGGACCCTGGGCTAAGGTGGGAGAGAATCGCCGCTCTCGGGAGGAGAGGAAGGCAGCCACAGCCCAGGAGCGCAGGTATGAGGGTACGCACGGAAGCCCGAGAGGCTCACCCAAAAATTTCTTGGGGGGGGGCTAAAGGGGAGTGTGGCGAAGCCGGGTTGGATACCTGAGCCAACTCCCCGGGCTTGCCGTGGAGTAAGAGGGCGTCGTACTGGTCAGACACCGTGTTATGCGGTAAAGCGCACGGTGTCCCCAGTACGCGTGCTTAGCCCAGTGCGGGCTATTCCACCTTGCCGCACTGGGAGGGCTAGGTTGGGCATCGAGCCGAGTGCCATGAAGCCGGCCCAACGTATCTGGTCTCCAGTACGTCTCCTCGGGCCGGTGTACATGGCACCAGCCTTACAGGTGGTGTCCCCGGTTCGCCTGCATAGCCCAGTGCGGGCTATTCCACCTCGCCGCACTGGCAGGGCTACGGGGTCCATTCAACCTGGTAAGGTTGGGGAGGCTCGGTGCTCAAGAGCACGTGTCCTCCTTCACGGTCCGGTATATCCGGCGTCACCTTCCCACCCCAGCTCAGTACCACCAGTGCCTACACCACGCACCAGGCTTCCAGTGCATCTCCAGAGCCCTGTTCCTCTTCCACGTACTCTCCCTATGGTGCGTGTCTCCAGCCCGGTGCCTCCAGTTCCGGCACCACGCACCAAGCCTCCTGTGCGTCTCCAGAGCCCTGGACGCACTGTTCCTTCTCCCCGCACTCGCCCTGAGGTGCGTTCCCTCAGCCCGGTACCTCCAGTTCCGGTACCACGCACCAGGCCTAGAGTGCGCCACGAGAGTCCAGTGTGCCCTGTTCCTGTTCCCCGCACTCGCCCTGAGGTGCGTGCCCTCAGCCCGGTACCTCCAGTTCCGGTACCACGCACCAGGCCTATAGTGCGTCTCAGCCGGCCAGAGTCTGCCGTCTGCCCAGCGGTGCCTGAACGGCCCGTCTGCCCAGCTCCGTCTGAGCCATCTGTCTGCCCAGCGCCGTCTGAGCCATCTGTCTGCCCAGCGCCGTCTGAGCCATCTGTCTGCCCAGCGCCGTCTGAGCCATCTGTCTGCCCAGCGCCGTCTGAGCCATCTGTCTGCCCAGCGCCGTCTGAGCCATCTGTCTGCCCAGCGCCGTCTGAGCCATCTGTCTGCCCAGCGCCATCTGAGTCAGCCGTCTGCCACGAGCCATTAGAGCCGCCCGTCTGTCCCGAGCCAGTAGAGCCGTCCGTCAGTCAGGAGCCGCTAGAGCCGTCCGTCAGTCAGGAGCTGCCAGAGACGCCCGCCAGTCAGGAGCTGCCAGAGACGCCCGCCAGTCAGGAGCTGCCAGAGACGCCCGCCAGTCAGGAGCTGCCAGAGACGCCCGCCAGTCAGGAGCTGCCAGAGACGCCCGCCAGTCAGGAGCTGCCAGAGACGCCCGCCAGTCAGGAGCTGCCAGAGACGCCCGCCAGTCAGGAGCTGCCAGAGACGCCCGCCAGTCAGGAGCTGCCAGAGACGCCCGCCAGTCAGGAGCTGCCCGCCAGTCAGGAGCTGCCCGCCAGTCAGGAGCTGCCCTACAGTCAGGAGCTGCCCTACAGTCCGGAGCTGCCCTACAGTCCGGAGCTGCCCTACAGTCCGGAGCTGCCCTACAGTCCGGAGCTGCCCTACAGTCCGGAGCTGCCACTCAGCCCGGACCTGCCGGAGTCCCTCAGCCAGGACCTGCCGGAGTCCCTCAGCCAGGACCTGCCGCCCCTTATCCCGGTGCTGCCCCTTGTCCCGGTGCTGCCCCTTGTCCCGGTGCTGCCCCTTGTCCCGGTGCTGCCCCTTGTCCCGGTGCTGCCCCTTGTCCCGGTGCTGCCCCTTGTCCCGGTGCTGCCCCTTGTCCCGGTGCTGCCCCTTGTCCCGGTGCTGCCCCTTATCCCGGTGCTGCCCCTTATCCCGGTGCTGCCCCTTCATTTAGGTGGGGTTAGTGGGAGGGTGGTCATTGGGAGGGGGATAAAGAAGCGGGGATTGATTATGGTGGGGTGGGGACCTCGTCCACCGCCAGAGCCGCCACCGTGGACAGACGCCCACCCAGACCCTCCCCTAGACTTTGTGCTGGTGCGCCCGGAGTTCGCACCTTAAGGGGGGGGTTCTGTCACGTTCCTGACCTGTTTTCCTTTGTTTTGTATTCATTTTAGTTGGTCAGGGCGTGAGTTGGGTGGGTTTGTCTATGTTTGTATTTCTATGTGGGGTTTTGTGTTCAGCCTGGTATGATTCTCAATTAGAGACAGGTGTGTATTGTTTGTCTCTAATTGAGAGTCATACAAAGGCAGCCAGGGTTTCACTGGTGTTTTGTGGGTGTTTGTTCCTGTGTCCTCACAGGACAGTTGAAGGTTAGTCACGTTTGTTGTTTTGTAGTTTGTAGTGTCTTGTTTGCTGTTTTTCATTAAAAGATGGCTTATTTCCCTCAATCCGCATCTTGGTCCTATCCATGCTCCTCCTCGTCTAAGGGGGAGAACAACAATGACTGCCTTTACACTTTATGCCCAGTGAGAGAAAGGAAAATAACATTGCATGTACTATATTTGTGATAAGGTCTAAGTCTCCCTATCATGCTTTTGTATTTACATTATGTAATCAGTTAATCAATGTTGCTCCAGCCACCAAGACGTAACAGGTTCCATGAAAAAAATTTAATCTGCTTAAAAGAGACTCAAGGTTGTCACAGTGATACAAAGCTGGGCAAATTCAATTGGATGAAATGAGTTGAGACAGTTAATACGAGAGCTGCTTGGCTGATGAAATGGATTCATTGTGACGGCTGCAGATAATAAGCTTTACTCAATCAGCTTGAGAGTGCATCCAACTGCCATTTCAATTGCTCCTACCTTGCAATACTGATTGAATAGAGCCCTGTGTGTCTATTGGGGACACATATTGTCAGGGAGAATAGCACTGTATTGTAGTGTTATCAAAAGAGACCGCCATAGAGCTGGGTTAGAACATTTGAATCGTTTACAATGAGAAAAATAAACAATTTAATGTGAAAGAAATCCTTCAACATAGGGCTTTCAAATACAAATGATTGTTATTATTGCGCAATACACATCCAATCTATTGAAAAGGACAATTCTAATTTTCAATGAAAATGAATGGCTTAATAAACATATGGTAAACATCCTTGACCATATAGTAAGCACGTCCTCATTTCCCCATGTGAGTCCTGGTCCATGATCATCAATATCAACAATCCTTCAACAAATCACTTAACTGACCCTAGATCGCCATTTAGCTGTGTTGACGCTGAAATGTTTTTTTGGGATCGTCATTTATAGGTCATTTTAACAAGAGGATTTCAGAGAACTGGCTTTTCTCACAAATTACAATTTTACACTCCACTCTATGAAATCAGGATGTGCATATGGTAGCCTGCTTAATAGTAGTTATCTTTTATGTTGGTCACAAGCCACTACAGATAATATTTTTATGACCACATATGGTATTTGATTGGTTGGCACTGTCACAAGGTTATTACTTACCACGATCACATTTTTTATCATGTTCATGTTACCAGAAAAGTTTTCTGCAATTCTCATTTCAATCCATATCCATTCACTTTATTGAAAAAAATCAATGGAACTCTCTCCAATGACTGTCAATGCGAAATCTTTCTGCAGCAAGCTCTAGTCTAGTAGTCACTAAAATGTAAATGAGGAATTCCTCAAACATAGCATTTGAGGAAATGTTCATTTCGGAGACAGAGATTTCTTTTGGGGAAATATATAATGCGACTTCCACACAGTGAGGCATTTTGCTCACATGGCCAACTGAAAAAAGTCTGCACATCAAAGAATACATGTCTTAACATCATGCTTTTAAAATGTTCTATTTGCTTCAGGCAGAAGGAATTTTTCTACAATCATCTTCCAAATGCTTTGGGAGTCATGAAAACATCCTTTTACACAGACAACAAATCCTTGACTGTGATGTCCTTCTGTTGTCTCATCTCAGGAGCTTTTAGGTTATTTAAGGATATTATATGACAGCCTGAGTATGAAGTCTTATGAAGACTGGAATCCCTGTCATGTCATTATTCATCATACAGCAACGAAAATGCACATGGACAACTGCTGCAATATCTGCTGTCCATCCAAGAACAGCTAACTATTCCACTGACAAACCAGCAGCTAAACGGTTACCATACAGAATTATTGTGAAATGCTACACCCAATGACATTGGGCAGTAAATGATTTAACTCCAAACATACAGTATTGGTATAGCCTATAGCTTCCATACCATCCACCATCAGTGCTGGTTGTTATTAAAAAGCCTTGAATCAAGTCAAGTCGCAGCAGAGGGGCGAAATGTGAAACACAAACATTTACTCTGGGAGAATTCTCTGAATAATTACCTGTGTGTGTGTGGTTTCAAATGAAACAATTGAATAGTGGACAGATTAAAGGAATCCGTCCTCCAGCAACCATTAATCAAAGACATTCGAATGAACTTTCAATTGACTTTCTTACCCTTGGGGCTAAAATAGATGTCACACTGAAAAATGGGGTAAGCAAGCAATCTGTAATTCAAACTTGGTTAGTTTCTGTGCTCAGTCTGCTGGTAGGCCATTCAAAAAGAACTTCTGAAAAATGCATTATCTAAAAGCCTGATGTCTATTAAATATGCCAAGTAGTTAGCATAATAGATCGTAAGCACAAGTTACTCTGTTTTTCTTGCCAATATTTGTATTTCTGCAGGCAATGGCAACACTTTACATCACATTGCTCCTATGTACCTGTATAGAAACACTATGCTTTACTTACTGTACTATAGTAATAGCATTATGCATGTAAAGTGTTACTTATGTATTGACCATTGCTATCTACATCATATAGGCCCTTATATTGTATAGTATATTTTGCTACCACACTTTTTAATTCCATTACCACCTTTCTATTACCATCTTCCAGACACGACAGTGTCCTCCCAGGGGGTGAGGTGGTAAAACGGGGAGCAGAGAGAGAGTTCCAGTGGCAGAGGAGTAGTATTGAGCCCCTGTAGTCCCCTCATGTGTCACCCCTCCTCTCAGTCGTCCGCCCACCGGCGCCCTGCCTGTAGCCTTTTGCAGTCACCAACCACCGCCCTCCTGCATCAACTTCTCTCTCTCTATCTCTCTCTTTCTCCATCACCACACAATTATTTTCTCTGGAATAACTGCCCACGTCTCTGTCTTTAATTACAATCACACAGACAAGGGCTTTAGCAAGGGGAGAAAGAGAGACACACGCAGCTTTGATGTCGGCTGGCTCCTGTGCGGTGCCTCCATTTTTTTAAATGGCTTTTAAATGGCATTAATGCTGTCTGACTAATTCCCACAGTATATGTTTGTTCTCTGTTAAAACTTCTCTGGGATATGTGGGACGCTAACGTCCAACTTGGCCAAAAGCCAGTAAAAATGCAGAGCGCTAAATTCAAATAAATTACTATAAAAATCTAACTTTCATGAAATCACACATGAAAGACACCAAATTAAAGCTACACTTGTTGTGAATCCAGCCAACATGTCTGATTTCAAAAAGGATTTACGGCGAACGCACACCGTGCGATTATGTTAGGTCAGTACATAGCCACAGAAAAACACAGCCATTTTTCCAGCCAAAGAGAGGAGTAACAAAAAGCAGAAATAGAGATAAAATTAATCACTAACCTTTGATGATCTTCATCAGATGACACTCATAGGACTTCATGTTACACAATACATGTATGTTTTGTTCGGTAAAGTTCATATTTATATCCAAAAATCTGAATTTAGGCGGGACCCTACTGTCTCACTTGGCCAAAAGCCAGAGAAAATGCAGAGCGCCAAATTCAAATAAATTACTATCAAAATCTAACTTTTATTAAATCACACATGAAATATACCAAATTAAAGCTACACTGGTTGTGAATCCAGCCAACATGTCAGAATTGAAATAGGCTTTTCGGCGAAAGCAAACGATGCTATTATCTGAGTTAGCACCAAAGTAAACAAAGAGAGAGAAGTATATTTCAACCCTGCAGGCGCGACACAAAACGCTGAAATAAAAATATAATTCATGCCTTACCTTTGACGAGCTTCTGTTGTTGGCACTCCAATATGTCCCATAAACATCACAAATGGTCCTTTTGTTCGATTAATTCCGTCGATACTTATCCAAAATGTCCATTTATTTGGCGCGTTTGATCCAGAAAAACACCGCTTCCAACTTGTGAAACGTGACTACAAAATATCTCAAAAGTTACCTGTAAACTTTGCCAAAACATTTCAAACTACTTTTGTAATACAACTTTAGGTATTGTTTGATGTTAATAATCGATAAAATTGAAGACGGGATGATCTGTGTTCAATACAGGATTAAAACAAACTGTAGCTAGCTGTCTGGTCACGCGCCTCTAACTGGACACTTCCAGTGACCCTCGTTCAAAATGGCCATACTTCTTCATTACACAAAGGAAAAACCCTCAACCAATTTCTAAAGACTGATGACATCCAGTGGAAGCGGTAGGAACAGCAAGAAGGTCAATTAGAAATCTGTATTCCCAATGCAAACTCATTGAAAAGAGAGTTACCTCAACAAAAACAAAATCTGGTCAGACGAACACACCAGGTTCCGCCTGCTAAATAAGTTCTGTTATACTCACAGACATGATTCAAATAGAGTGTTTTCTATCCAAATCTACTAACAATATGCATATCTTATCTTCTGGGGATGAGTAGCTGGCAGTTGAATTTGGGTATGCTTTTCATCCAAACGTGAAAATGCTGCCCCCTATCCTAGAGAAGTTTTAAGTAAAGGAGAACACATTCTCGCTGTTGTTGAAAGTATGTTACAAAGGCTTTTGATAGGAGAAACGCGGATGTGATTTGGTCTGACACAGTGGCTCCCCAATGCAATGTTCCAAATGTGGATTTTAGTCTGGCCATCTGGGCTGCTCTGCTCTGTGGTGCCAATTCCCACTTTTGGTGGATTGATCTGGATGCATGCACTAGGTTATGCATATATACACTCAGTAGCCTTTAGGTTATTAGGTACACCCATCTAGTACCGAGTCGGACCCCCCTTTGCCTCCATAACACCCGGAATTCTTCGGGGAATGGAAACGTTGCTCAATTGGTATCAAGGGACCTACCCGCCACAAGGCTGTACCGTTAACACCAGGCAGGATGGGACAATCAATTCATGCTGCTTACTCAAAATCCTGACTCTGCCATAAGCATGACGCAACAGGAACTGGAATTTTTCGGACCAGGCAATGTTTCTCTACTCCTCAATTGTCGAGTGTTGGTGATCGCGTGCCCTCTGGAGCAGCTTCTTCTTGTTTTTAGCTGATAGGAGTGGAACCCGGTGTGTTTGTCTGCTGCAATAGTCCCATCTGCGACAAGGACCGGCTGGCTAGCTGTGCGTTCCGAGATGCCGTTTTGCACACCACTGTTGTGCTGTTACTTGCGCTGTTACTTGCCTGTTTGTGGCTCTCCTGTTAGCATGCACAATTCTTGCCATTCTCCTTTGACCTCTCGTCGACGAGCTGTTTTCTCCAACAGGACGTTGACTGGATGTTTTTTGTTTGTCATACCATTCTCTGGAAAACCCGAGACACTGTCATGCGTGAAAAGCCCAGGATGCCAGCCGTTTCTGTGATACTGGAACCGGCGCACCTGGCACCGATGATCATGCCAATGTAGCGTGGTTCGTTCTGCGTTGTGTAATTCTTAATGAAGACGCTGCCACAACTGATGGTCTGCTCGTTGAAATCTTTTTATTTGCCCTGCACACGAAGAGACAACACACACGTTACCCTTGGTGCAGTCACAGCTATCCGGCACCTTGCTAGCCGAGGGTCAGGCAAAAGAGCGCCAAAAGGAATTAACAGGTGCTGCGTGCACACACTCGCTGCACAACAGCATATACAAGTAAAACTATACAGAACATAATTCTGACAAAATAAAAGACATACCTGCACACGAAGAGACAACACACACGTTACCCTTGGTGCAGTCACAGCTATCCGGCACCTGCGCGAGCACATGTACACTCACTCAACCACTGTCACAAGTACTTAGAAGTTACAACAGATACCCCAGTCAGTGAGCTCTGTGAAACTTGTTAACATAAATTCCTACACTGTCCACACTATAACAAACGTATGGTTGCAAAACAGTACATTGTATAACCTTATGACGGTTCCATATTAAACAGTTTCGGAGCCAAGGACAACATACCTTGCTAGCCGAGGGTCAGGCAAAAGAGAACGATAAAGTGGTATGGGGATACAGATAACCCGCGATGGGCCAAACCAAAGTATACAAAACTTTTACAATCACTTGTATGTACAATATTGGTATGAAAAAGTGTTTGTACACCAAATAAAAACATTAGCTATGCAGCTGTAATTAAATAAAAAAATACACTGAATTATTATTATTATTATCAGATTATTAACATTCCCTCTTGACCTGGCCTATTTGAATTGGTCCTTGTGTGCAATTTGGTGCGTAATCTAGGGGAACAACATCACACTGCTACATTCACCCCCACTGTTTTACACTAGATTATAGGCCCAAAACAAAACACATTACCTCAAAGGTAACAAAGCAAAGAAAGAAAAAAAATTCACACCCACAGGGCGACAGAGTAACCCAGTGTAGTCCCTTAATTCTAGACCCACAAATGGTCGATCAGCTGAAAAGCTATCCCGCGAAGGATTAGGAAAAATAAGGGGTAGCTAATCCCTTATTCAACCGTATATGAAAAATGCCATATACATTTTATGCCGATGGACTACACACAAAGTTACATGAATTGTCAAATATATTAGACAAACCCACAAATCATTCTAAGACATGCTTAGATTTCCTACATTCCTACAAAAGAAAAGGTAGGCAATATCCTACCGTCACTGAGAAAACAAGAACTGTTTCATTTCCTGTGTAGACATAGTTTGGATTAACCTATCCACTGGCTTAATAAGTCTACCCAGTCTAGTCCGAACACCCTCACCCACAAACCTAGCAGGAATGTCACAGACAGCACTAACCCTGCTCAGAGGTCTAACCTCAGGATGGGGAGTACTACAGATCCGCATCTCCGGAGCCAGCACACTTTCAGTTACCGACTCAACACTAGTAGTGTCAGACGACTGATCAGAATCCTGGTAGATTGTCACAGACCACACTGACGAAGCATCTTCAACCAAGGTAACATCATCCACACTGAATGGAGTTTCGCAATCAGAACTCTTGTAGGCTTCGGGGATATCTCTCTGATCCACTTCTGCTGAGCACACCTCACTTAAGGGGACTTCATACGGTTGTTCCACCTCACTTCCATCAGCCGGGACTTCACCATCCTCTTGGAGTATCCTCCCAGAAGACTCAGGAAGGCCTGCTACCCAGTGGACAGTCCTGGCGTCACTCCCATCCATTTGGCTGGACATTGCAGACATCTCAGAGATCACGTCACCACTCGATAGAGATCCGTGACCCTCAGGTTCCTCCCACGAAGGTAAAGGCAGAAAGTTGACTGGCATAATCAGGTTCCTATGCACAGTTTTGATGCGTCCAGTGGTAGGGTGTTGGATACGATATGTGTTCAGTGAGCTGTTCTTTGCAACCACTATGTACACCACACTCTCCCAGCAATCAGCCAGTTTCTTCTTGCCCCTCTCCCCCTTGTTAGCAAGTAGAACTCTATCTCCCTTGTGCACCGAGTGACCCTTAGACCGTCTGTTGTAGACCTCGGCTTGTCTCTTTTGTTGCTTACTGGCATGCTGCTGGGCCAATGTCATGGCCTCTCTCAGATCCTCACCCAGAGACTGGACATACTTATCCACATCTACTATGTCCCCATCCAGCAGCACACTTTCAAACATAACATCTACCGGCAACCTAGGGGTGCGTCCGAACATCAAGAAGAAGGGTGGAAACCCAGTAGTCTCATGAACAGTGCAGTTATAGGAGAATGTCAATGTGTTCAACATCTGAGGCCATTTAGCCTTAGACCTAGCTGGCAGAGCTCTAATCATCCCACCCAGTGTGCGATTCAGACGTTCTGCTTGACCGTTACCCATGGGATGATAAGGTGTGGTGTGGGACTTTTCAACACCAGATAACTGAAGTAATTCTGCAATAAGTAAACTCTCGAAGTTTGCACCCCTGTCAGAATGGATGCAATCAGCGAACCCATAAATGCAGAAGAAATTATTCCAGAGAACACGAGCAACAGTCTTAGCAGACTGGTTTGGACATGGATACGCACAGGCCAGCTTAGTAAAGTGATCAGTCACTACTAACACATCAATAGACTTGTTGTTTGAATCTTCGGCAGTCCAGAAATCAATACACACAAGTTCTAAAGGTGCCGTTGTCACAATGGAGACAAGTGGAGCTCTTGCTTCAGGCTCAGGTGCTTTACTCAACACACATCTCTTACAGTGGGCCACGTATTCCTTGACATCCTTCTCCATAGATTCCCAGTAAAACCGCTGTCTCGTGAGCCACAATGTGCGCTGCTGACCCTGATGACCAGCATCATCATGAACTCCCTTCAACACAAGGCCTCTCAAAGACACAGGTACAACATACTGGAATATTTTCTTCTTACTCACTGGGTGTTTTGAGACACGATACAGAATCCCTAACCGCGTGGTGAGTTTCCCCCACTGTCTTAGAGTATAAACTGTTTCTTTAGCTTCAAAGACTCGCTCTCTCCTAGATGGGCGCCGGCCTCTATCTACAAAGAACATTACTCTGCTGATGATAGGATCCAGTGACTGGTTATCATACAGCTCCTTGTGTGTAAGGACAGGTAAAGGGCTCTGACCCATGGACATCAACTTCTCAAGGTGCTGCACATGTGAAACGGACCTCACTGTGGCCCCATCATCCCATCGGCGATGGGCTTGGAGGACAGCAGACACCTCTTCACAGGAAACCAACCCACTGACATCGTCTCCAGCTCTACTCAACTCACTCCCAGGAGCCATAGACGTTCCACAGCCAGCCTCGGGCTGCTCACAGGAGAGACGGAACATGTCTTGTACATCATCCAGTCGAAGACCTCTGGCTTCCTCCAGCAGGACATCATATGGAATTCTTGTCAGTCGGTGCAGAACTTTGGGGCGGACAAATGGCTCTCTGCTCAAAGCATCAGCAACGACATTCTTGGGCCCTGGTATGTACTGGATATCAAAATCAAAAGGTGCCAGCTTTGCAACCCATCTCTGCTCACATGCATCAAGTCTCGGCTTTGTAAGAATATATTTGAGTGGATTGTTGTCGGTCCACACCGTAAACTTATGCCCTCGCAGCCAATGGCTGAACTTATCATGAATGGCCCATTTCATGGCTAGAAATTCCAGCCGGTGAGCAGGATACTTGGATTGTGCATGATTAAGAGATTTACTAGCAAAAGCTATTGGCCTGGCTATGGCCTTCCCATCTTGCACTTGGGATAGTACCGCTCCCAAACCACTAGTAGATGCATCAACAGAAAGCAAAAATGGCTGAGAAAAATCTGGATGAGCCAGCAGTGCCTGGTCAACTAGTGCTGCTTTCAAAGCTTCAAAAGCGAGTTGACACTCGGCAGTCCAGTCTGCAGCAGTGAGCCTGCGAGAGGGACCAGGCCTCTTTCTGCCCTTGCCTCTCCTAGGCTTCTTCTGACCTGTAGTCAGCTGAAACAATGGCCTAGCAACCATGGAACAATTCTCAATGTAGTGTTGATAGTATACTACCATACCAAGGAAAGAACGGATTTTGCTAGGAGACGGAGTGACACCATCAGCTTCCATCATCTCACTCTCAGTCACATTCAAAATGGTTTGAATCTTAGCAGGATCAGTGGCTACGCCCTCCTGAGAAATGATGTGGCCCAAAAACTTAACAGACCTCCTCAAAAACTTGCACTTAGACGGAGACAGTTTAAGATTGTGCTCCTGCAACCGCTGGAAAACCATCTCAAGTCTCTGCAGACTCTCTTCCTCCGTCTTAGCAAAAACCATCAGATCATCCAAATAGCAAAGGAGACTTAGAAAGTTTTGGTCCCCAAAGATGGTCAGCATCATTCTCATAAACGTAGCCGGGCTGTTGCAAAGGCCCTGAGGCAAACGATTGTACTCGTGCAGACCTAAAGGAGAGGAAAAGGCAGTGTATTTCTTATCCTCTTCATGCAGTGGCACATTGTAGTACCCTGATGTCAAGTCCATTGTGCTGAAGAAGGCATTACCTCCCAGCGCCGCCAGTACATCAGCCTGATGAGGCAGTGGATGAGCATCCTTCACTGTGCGGGCGTTTAACCACCTAAAGTCAGTACATAGACGCAAGTCCCCATTCTTTTTCCATACCAGCACCAATGGTGAGGCATACTCGCTGCTGGATTTTCTGACGATTTCCTTTTCCTCCATATCATCCAGTGTTTCCCTGAGTTTTTGGTAATCAGCTGGAGAAAGCCTACGATAAGGTAATCGAAATGGGCGGTCATCAGTCAGCCGTATGCGATGGCAGAACTCTTTTGCCTCTCCACAATCCAGGCTATGTCTAGAGAACACCGTGTCATACTTCTCAATTAAACCGACAAGTTTGTCTTTCCAGAACTGTGAGACTGGACACTCCTCAACCGACAGGCCTTGAAGTCCAAGATTGCTCAGTGTACTGTTTCCATTAACTACACTGCCATCAACTGAACTCTTGGCTGTAAGACTGCCATGTGAGCTGTCACATTGTGCTTTTGCCACGTTCTGGTAAGCAGCTTTCTGCTTGACATCATCAAAATCCTCCAATGCAATACAAGGGTACACATCTGCCACTTTAGCATTTCGTCTCAGGGTAACTGGCGAAGTTGTTGGATTCACAATCTTCACAGGGAGCCATCCATCCCCCCACAGAGGCGTAACTACTCTCCCTACTAGTATGTGTCGATTCACACAACGAGACGTGCTGGGCTCGACAACAACAGTACTGCCCACAGAGAGTTTTGTCTTTGGGGGTAAGCGGCCCCACACCAGATGCTCACTCATGGGTTGGAGCGTTACTGCCCTCTTCAACTTAATGGTGCCCACTTTATCTGGGATGGAGTCTCCTCTCCATCTCTCCAGATTTGATAGGAGACGCAGGAACTGGCTGTCCTCACACTGGCCAGAAGGACCTGGCGTACCCACCACCCGCCAGTAGCTGTCATTTGATTTGAACTGTCTAATCAGAGACTTCAACACGTTAGTGCCAACAATGAGTTCATCAACCTGCCCATCTACAATAAGCACTGGGACTACATAACTGAAGCCATAAAGCTGTAGTTTCAAGTCACACATGCCCACTGGGCTAGTTTGCGTCCCACCACAACCCACCAGTATGATGTCTGAAGGAGCTAGAAAGTTCCCCTCTACCACTCCTGCCTCCCTCAACCGAGGTACAATATCTGCGCGCAGAGTAGTAGCCATGGACCCACTATCTAACATCCCCTTCAGCTCAACTTTATCCTGTACTAGCACGGTGGTGTAAAACAAACTGTCATTCTGAGAAATTCTCATTGTGTTCTGAAAAATTACTGTGTTGTTCTTGGGTACTGACTCACAAAAATAAGAATAAACAGATGGGATATCATCATCATCATTGGAGGAAAAATTTGCCTGCCCCACATTGCCATCCTCAAAATGTAGGCTTTCTAGTTTTCCAGACCTGCCAGTCTGTCCACATCCAGGGCTCTTTCGCTTCCCAGTCTCACTACAGTCAAAGCTCATGTGGCCAGGAGAGAAGCACTTGAAACACAGCTGGTGCATCTGACAGTGAGCTTTGGTCCAGTGATTAGTGCTTCCACAGACAGCGCACTCACGCTCACGTTTGGGGAACTGTTTACGGGGCCCTCTGTTCACAGACTGAGTATTGCTGACAAGAGCCTTCTCTAGCATACTCAAAACTTTCTCTAATGTCCCACCCTCAGATACAGATTGGGCCTGTTCTGGTTCACGGCCACATCGAGAAAAAGATAACACATTAGGTCTGCTCTCAGGATCCACTTCCTCCTGGGGGGAGTCGAAGACAGCAGCCACCTGCTGTGAAAGTTGTATTCTACATGCTTTACGCTCCCTTAACAGTTCATCCAAACGATCCTGTACCTCACTGGCTGTCCAGTCACGCAGGGGTTTGCATTTGAACACTTGGACCAACTCTTTATCAGGACAGTTGCGTACAAACATGACTGCCAACTCTGAGCGCTGATTGGGCAAAGTTCTACCCTCACCTACAAGATACTGTTCAGCTGCGTCTGCAGCTTTGTTAAGCCTAATCCAGAAATCTAGTGGACCCTCATTAGCATATGGTTTCATTGAATAGAAATCAGCTAATGGCATACCTGAGTAGACAGTATCCCCAAAGTGTTGCTTGAGAACACTGAACACTGCCTTAACATCTGTGACAACAGGGTTGTTACGCATCCAGACTTTGGTCACATCCCGTGCCCTCCCCATGAGCCTAGACATCACCTCCCCAACATTCTCAGACCCAGTGTAACCCCTCTTCTCTAGGTAGACTCCCATTAGCTCCTCCCACTCCAGGACAGAGTACTCATCTGAGCCATCACCCCTGAAGAAAGGTGGAGCACTAACCTCTGACTTCACAACCAGATTCAGCTTGGACGCATCAATAAAAGTTGACCCACATTGTTCAGGCAGGGGAAACTGCTGGGATTGGTCAGGGGAATGGGCAGGAGAAAGACTTGAAGCCCCAGGCTGCAGTAAACTCGCTCTGATAGATTCTCCTATCTCTGAGCCAATCTGCTTAATAAGGTCACTAAGCTGACTCGGTGTCCCATTATTACTGAGGACTGGGGACGATGGTACATCAAGAGACAGAGGTGGGATACCCTGGTCAGGTGGAGTAAACAGCCTACTCCTCCCAGTGCTAGTAAACTCAGGACTAGCAACCACTCTACTCCCAGGAGCTGACTGTACAAATGGTGTAAATGCATGGACACCCCTCCCTCTACCCACACTAACCACACCAAAATCCCCAGCATAACTCATCTTATGGACTTGAGAGTCTTCCATGGCTCAATAGAGAACTAAACTACATGTAATTTACTGCATACAAATACAAAAAAAAAATGCAATAAACAAATTCCCTCAAAACATGCAAATAAACACCAATACAATTATCTAGTGAATATGCTACATTCACCTTCACTATTTACAGTATACATTCACTTATAGCAAACCATCAACAAGTGCGCATGCGCGGATCGCGCATCTCCTCCACATGCACAGCTCCGGTGGTCAGCTTGAGCTAACCAGTCGGCAGGTCGCGGCACCAGTTTGTAGCGTGGTTCGTTCTGCGTTGTGTAATTCTTAATGAAGACGCTGCCACAACTGATGGTCTGCTCGTTGAAATCTTTTTATTTGCCCTGCACACGAAGAGACAACACACACGTTACCCTTGGTGCAGTCACAGCTATCCGGCACCTTGCTAGCCGAGGGTCAGGCAAAAGAGCGCCAAAAGGAATTAACAGGTGCTGCGTGCACACACTCGCTGCACAACAGCATATACAAGTAAAACTATACAGAACATAATTCTGACAAAATAAAAGACATACCTGCACACGAAGAGACAACACACACGTTACCCTTGGTGCAGTCACAGCTATCCGGCACCTGCGCGAGCACATGTACACTCACTCAACCACTGTCACAAGTACTTAGAAGTTACAACAGATACCCCAGTCAGTGAGCTCTGTGAAACTTGTTAACATAAATTCCTACACTGTCCACACTATAACAAACGTATGGTTGCAAAACAGTACATTGTATAACCTTATGACGGTTCCATATTAAACAGTTTCGGAGCCAAGGACAACATACCTTGCTAGCCGAGGGTCAGGCAAAAGAGAACGATAAAGTGGTATGGGGATACAGATAACCCGCGATGGGCCAAACCAAAGTATACAAAACTTTTACAATCACTTGTATGTACAATATTGGTATGAAAAAGTGTTTGTACACCAAATAAAAACATTAGCTATGCAGCTGTAATTAAATAAAAAAATACACTGAATTATTATTATTATTATCAGATTATTAACATCCCCTCTTGACCTGGCCTATTTGAATTGGTCCTTGTGTGCAATTTGGTGCGTAATCTAGGGGAACAACATCACACTGCTACACCAAGCTCAAAGTTACTTACGCCACTCGTGGTGCCCATTCGAACGTTCAATCAAACAGTAACTGAATGCCTCGATGCCTGTCTGCCTGCTTTATTTAGCAAGCCACGGCCATAGAGTACGACCTTTCTTCACACAGGAAGCGGCAAAGGTCCTAATCCGGGCACTTGCCATCTCACGTCTGGACTAATGCAACTCTCTGTTGGCTGGGCTCCCCGCTTGTGCCATCAAACCCCTGAAACTTACCCAGATGCTGCAACCACACTTGGTGTTCAACCTTCCCAAGTTCTCCCATGTCACTCTGCTCCTCTGCACACTCCACTGGCTTCCAGTCAAAAGTTCTCATCCACAACAAGGCCATGGTGCTTGACTATGGAGCAGAAAGAGGGAAATTCTCCTCCCTACTTTCAGGCCCTACACCCCAACCCGAGTACTCAGTTCTGCCACCGCTGATCTCTTGGCCGTCTCACCCCTACGGTGGGTAGACTCCCGCTCAGCCCAGTCAAAGCTCTTCTCAGTCCCTGGACCCCAATGGTGGACCGAGCTTCTCCCTGACACTAGGACAGCAGAGTCTCTGCCCATATTCCGAACATGTTTGTCTTTTCCTACGGGCACTGACTTTGCTGGAAAAATGTACTTACTATGACTGATATTTGTTTGTCTCACCTATCCATCTTACCAAGCTAAATGACTCAAATGTAGAGATCTTAGCCACAAATACACACTCACCCTCACACCAACACACACACACACGCACACATACACACACACTGTACAGTAGACCCACATGTGGAATGCACACAGTACATGTGGATGTTCATTCCAGTAGCCTGGCCTGGACGACTACAGTAAATTGTTAACCATAAGAAATAATGATCTTTCTATTTTAGCATTCAGCCAGTAAATCATAAACCATAAGCTTTGGGAACGTTCACTGTCTCCAGCGACAAACCTACAGAGACCCAATCAATCTGCATACTTACAGGAACAGAGCTGGATCGTCAGTATAGAATAATGATTAGTGTGCACACAGGGATTTAAAACAACAATCTGTCTGGCATAATGATGAGGTAATATGGATAGTCCATTTATCTTTGATTAGATTTTTGATGCAGTGATTCATTCCCTTGGCCAGCTGTTTCATTATTATTTCTAATTACCTGGACCGATCTCCTATCAACGCTCGCTACACTGGCGAAACGTAATTGCTTCTGCCATAAATCAAGTAACATTTCAGGGGAGTCTGGAGAGTTCCCACCCTAGTCAAATGGAAAAAGTCAGGTTTATGCTTGTATTGAGTTGTATTGATAAACCCCATAATTTCAGTTTGACATCATGTCCATACCTTTGAGCAGCTGTCCGAACAACCATCTCAGCTCAAGGCCAATGTGTTGTCAAACAGACAACCTCCCCCAAGAGTGTCTGTTTGGTCGAACTTATAAAAAAACGACTTGCATCTGAGACCAGAGTGGTTAAGAATGATGAATTATGGGTAGCGAGAGACTAGTGTATGAAGCTCAGGGAGCACATTGTCTCTTAATGAGGCTTGTTGCTAATAAACACTGACGGTCCCGTCGGCCGGCTCAACTGCCTCCTTTCAGTGAGACTGCATTAGTCTGGGAAAAACAAAAGCACCATCAACCCATTTCAAACTTAACAGTCCACTGGGTTATTAATATTGTAATTGACGTTAAAGCATTAGGCAAATCAACGGTTCCATTTGTACTGCAGGAGAAGTGGCTTGGGCGGATCAAAATGAGCCAAGTTAAGGCAGATAGATCTGGGTTAGCCTGAGATAAAAAGTGATAATGTATGAACTTAGTACTGGCACACTCTCAGGGCAGGCACCACTGTACAGGAAGGTATGTTTAAACGAGACACAGTTTGTGCCTGTATACGTGTACATCTGAGAAAAGCACAGTAATTAACTCTGCATCCACTACCAGTTATTGTAATCCCAGACGCACATTGGTTGGTTTTATTCTGTATTGTGTTAGTTGCTTTCATATACTGTACTCTGAAATGTAAACCTGTTGTGTTGGCACTTTATTTTGCAGTTCAGAAATGATCATGTATTGACATGATGAAATGGTAACTACACAGTAATAACCCATGAATTCTTTGGTAGCGAAAAACATGAACCATATGCTAAAAGCAACAGTAGCCACAACTTTGTCTAATGGGTAAGGAAAAGTTGCATCAAAACCTCCATTACAAGTGGACAAAAGGCTGAACAGTGAAACCTTCTTTAACACCTCCTACCTGCTAAAGTAGTGCAATAAACTCTACATTTGGCCCTTGCCATCTGTTTCCTGGGAATGGGTGTCTATTTGCACTTTGTCTGCTGTTTCCTTTGGTCTGGACATTTCTACAGTAGACTCACGCCGTGGATGTCCATGATCGGTCTGACATCTGGGTATTCTTGCATAATAGCATCTCTTCTGACCGCATTACATCTCTAAAGGATTCAGCAGACTATGTCTGTGTCCAAAATGACACCATTTTCCCTATATAGTGCACTACTTTTGATCAGGGCCCATGGGGCTCTGGTCAAAGGTAGTGCACTATGTAGGTAATAAGTTGCCATTTGGGATGCAGACCATGGCTGACTCCTGTGAACCACATGCGGATGGAGAGAGGCTTCAGAGGATGAGAACGTTCTGCGCACTCATCTAAAAGCATCCGTTCAAGGTTGGGGAGACAAGTTGTGTAGACTAAATGGCTCACAGGAGTTTTCCTGACTAGGTGACTGACTAGTCACATGAAAAACTGCAGGCCCGTATTGGACATTTCTACTTACGTTCTTAACATTGTAGGATAGTGTATATATGGGGTACATTTCTTTAGCATTCTAATACAAGGGACACATGCTCAATTACAGCGTATTAAAACATTCCAAATTGAGGCATTTCTTGTCAAATGTCAATTTGATTTGGGGCTCAACATGGAAAATGAGGCTCAGTAGCCTCTCCTCTCCATCATGTCACCTTCATAGGTTTGATAGAGACGTGCAGAGACACTGTGAGGTGGATGAGTAAGGTGTGTCTGACAGCCTCCAATGCTAATACGGCTAAAAGGCCTCAGAGTTAGTTTATGTCTGGCTAAGCTGTCTTGTGCTGAATACACAAAACAGGAACCGGTCACATAGAAAGTTTAGGAGAGGAGGGGAAAGAAGGGGGGAAGAATGAAGGTAGCACAATAATATACTATATTTATGTAAATTAGGTATTTCTGTTTTTCTATTTTTAATACATTTGGTAACATTTCTAAAGACCTGTTTTCGCTTTGTCATTATGGGGTATTGTGTGTAGATTGCAGCAGCAGCAGTGATATTCGTATCATAATCGTAGTCATAATAGTAGTAATACTAATATTAATAGTATGAACAGCAGTGTACCAGTGGGCTACTGAATGATTCCCCATGCCTGTCTGTTTCAGCAGCAGACTTCTCTCTCCACAAACCAAATCAGCATATTTTGTCATTTGATTCATATTCAGCAGGAAACCTCATTAAGTTCTGCAGATAAAGCCAATTATTTCAAATCTACTTGTCATGCAGAGCATGATATCTAAAGGGATAGATACATGTGTATGAATAACAACCGAGGAGCCAACATGTTACCTAATGTGTTACCTCCTCTGAGCCTAGCAGGATAGACCATGGCCTGTCATCATACAGTTGTGAAGTTCAATAGAGCAATGTCTTTGATTCTTGTTCATTAACATTGAATGTTAAACAGTCCATATGTCTTGTTTAATCTCATAAAATGAAAATTCACTGTTCAGAATGGTTTGAACTAGAATGGCTTCAATTAAGTAAAACATCTGCTTGCTTTAGGGGGAAAGGCTGTATGTACAAAGGATGTTGTCATTCTTGATTTGGAGATTGAAGAAAGTAATGGTGGGACTAATGAGCACCCGTATCAGTTCGATGTGTTTTGGGGGTATTACCAATGGGGGTAACAGCATTAAAATTCCATTACCAACGTGGGAAAGTTTGAAATGAGAAAGATCTCCCTGATAAGTCTAAAGCTGGCAACCAAGCTGTCCTGATAAAGCACAAGAACCGCAGTTGTAAAATGAAGAACGCTAGTTCTTGAAGGCCTTGGTGTCAGACTAGGTTCCTGAAGAAAAACATGGATTGGTAAAAAGAAAAGGTCTGCTGGGACTATCAACCTCTATCTGTAAAACGTTTATCTTAAAATGTCTCAAGAAATTTACTCTAGTGCGAGAAAACATTTATAAGCCTTGAGCTCTCCGTCCCCCTACCATTCAATAAACGTTTTACAGTTATAGCCCAATTCTAATTGTATTGGAAAGTCAAACAAATCAAAGAGCATACATCTGCACTTGGCTACTCTGAGGAGAAAGGCCAGGGATGAAAATGTTTTGGAAGGCCTTTTTCTGGGTTACTCTAATCAAGAGAAAGTACACAGGGACTGACTCTGTTGACTGTAATTTACTAGAATCGTGATTTATTTGGAACCACTGATCAGGCAGCAGTTGGTCTCTGGCAGGCAGGGTACACAGTGGTGAGCATAGATAAGAGCTTCAACTGGCAATTGGGTAGATGGAACCTCCATTCTGAGGACTGGGGGACTGATTTCTTGGAGGATTGTGTTCTTGAAATAGGAAACCTTTTAGCCATTGAAGACAGAGGCTTGAAATCAAGGAATTTGTCTGGAAATATTGTAAGAATAATAATAATAAGAAAGGAAAGAAAATAGAACACCCTTTTCTAGGTTATTAACAAGGGTATTAAACCTTACTGTTACGTCCGTCGTCGGAATGAGACCAAAGCACAGCGTGGAAAGTGTTCATCGTACTTGATTAGAATGAACACCCAAAAAACAACAAAGGATAAACGAACGTAACGTTCTGCAGGGCTAAACAGCTACTGTGCAAAAACAACATCCCAGAAACTAGGGTGGAAAACAGACTGCCTAAGTATGATTCCCAATCAGAGATATCGATAGACAGCTGCCTCTGATTGGGAACCATACCCGGCCAACAAAGAAATAGAAAACTAGAATGCCCACCCAAATCACACCCTGACCTAACCAAATAGAGAAATAAAAAGGCTCTCTAAGGTCAGGGCGTGACATTTACAGTATTTACCTCTTGACTTATTCCACATGTTGTTGTGTTACAGCGTGATTCAGAATGGATTTTCTAACCCATCTACACACAATAGATACCCCATAATGAGACAAAGTAAAAAAAAATAATAATAATAATAGAATTCATTGCAAATTTATTGAAAATCAAATACAGAAATATCTAATTTACATGAGTATTCACAACTGTCATTACATGTTAGAATCACCTTTGGCAGAGATTACAGCCGTGAGTCTTTCTGGGTAAGTCTCTAAGTCTCTTTGCACACCCCGGGATTGTACAACATTTGCCCATTGTCACGATCGTGTACTGGAGAGACGGACCAAGATGCAGCGGAATAATGATACATCTTCTCTTTTTATTTAAAGAAGATGAACGAACACGACACACTTTAACAAACTATACAAAACAACAAACGACCGTGAAGCTAAATAACGTTGTGCACATACACATACAGGCTACAAACGTTCTACATAGACAACGCTAGACATCTGAACTCAACACAAACCCATATACTACACCCCATAACCCCTTTACCATAGAAACACCCAAAACCAACCAAACATAAACATTCCCCATGTCACACCCTGACCTAACTAAAATAATAAAGAAAACAAAGAATACTAAGGCCAGGGCGTGACACCCATTTTATATTTTTCAAAATTATTCAAGGTCAGTCAAATTGGTTGTTGATCATAGGTAAACAACCCTTTTCAAGTATTGACAAATATTTTCAAGCAGATTTAAGTCAAAACTGTAACTCAGCCACTCAGAAACGTACACTGTCTTCTTTGTAAGCAACTCCAGTGTAGATTTGGCCTTGTGTTTTAGGTTATTGTCCTGCTGGAAGGTGAATTCATCTCCCATTGTCTGGTGGAAAGCAGACTGAACCAGGTTTTCCTTTAGGATTTTGCCTGTGCTTGGCACCATTCCTTTTATTTTTATCCCCAAAAACTTCAGAGTCCTTGCCAATGACAAGCATACCCATAACATGATGCAGCCACCACCATGCACTCTTAGAAAAAATGGTTCCAAAAGGCTTCTTTGGCTGTCCCCATAGGATAAACCCTTTTGGGTTTCATGTACAACACTCTGTGTAAAAGGTTCTACATGGAACTCAAAAGGCTTATACAGTTTAAGTCAGAAGTTTACATACACTTAGGTTGGAGTCATTAAAACTTGTTTTCAACCACTCCACAAATTTCTTGTTAACAAACTATAGTTTTGGCAAGTCGGTTAGGACATCTACTTTGTGCATGACACAAGTAATTTTTCCAACAATTGTTTACTGACAGATTATTTCACTTATAATTCACTGTATCACAATTCCAGTGGGTCAGAAGTTTACATACACTAAGTTGACTGTGTCTTTAAACAGCTTGGAAAATTCCAGAAAATGATGTCATGGCTTTAGAAGCTTCTGATGGGCTAATTGACATCATTTGAGTCAAATTGGAGGTGTACCTGTGGATGTATATCAAGGCCTACTTTTAAACTCAGTGCCTCTTTGCTTCACATCATGGGAAAATCAAAAGAAATCAGCCAAGACCTCAGAAAAAAAATGTGTAGACCTCCACAAGTCTGGTTCATCCTTCGGAGCAATTTCCAAACGCCTGAAGGTACCACGTTCATCTATACAAACAATAGTACGCAATAGTACATATAAACACCATGGGACCACGCAGCCGTCATACCGCAAAGGAAGGAGACGTGTTCTGTCTCCTAGAGATGAGCATACTTTGGTGCGAAAAGTGCAAATCAATCAGAGAACAACAGCAAAGGACCATGTGAAGATGCTGAAGATAACAGGTACAAAAGTATCTATATCCACAGTAAAACGAGTCCTATATCGACATAACCTGAAAGGCCGCTCAGCAAGGAAGAAGCCACTGCTCCATAACCCCAATAAAAAAGCCAGACTACGGTTTGCAACTGCACACGGGGACAAAGATTGTACTTTTTGGAGAAATGTCCTCTGGTCTGAACATCGTTATGTTTGGAGGAAAAAGGGGGAGGCTTGCAAGCCGAAGAACACCATCCCAACCGCGAAGCACGGGGGCAGCATCATGTTGTGGGGGTGCTTTGCTGCAGGAGGGACTGGTGCACTTCACAAAATAGATGGCATCATGTGAAGGATAGTTATGTGGATATATTGAAGCAACATCTCCAGACATCAGTCAGGAAGTTAAAGCTTGGTCGCAAATGGGTCTTCCAAATGGACAATGATCCCAAGGATACTTCCAAAGTTGTGGCAAAATGGCTTAAGGACAACAAATTCAAGGTATTGGAGTGGCAATCACAAAGCCCTGACCTCAATCCTATAGAAAATGTGTGGGCAGAACTGAAAAAGCGTGTGCGAGCAAGGAGGCCTACAAACCTGACTCAGTTACACCAGCTCTGTCAGGAGTCATGGTCCAAAATTCACCCAACTTATTGTAGGAAGCTTGTGGAAGGCTACCCGAAACATTTTACCCAAGTTAAACAATTGAAAGGCAATGCTACCAAATACTAATTGAGTGTATGTAAACCTCTGACACACTGGGAATGTGATGAAAGAAATAAAAGCTCAAATAAATCATTCTCGCTACTATTATCCTGACATTTCACATTCTTAAATTAAAGTGGTGATCCTAACTGACCCAAGACAGGGAATTTTTACTTGGATTAAATGTCAGGAATTGTGAAAACCTGAGTTTAAATGTATTTGGCTAAGATGTATGTAAACTTCCGACTTCAACTGTACCTGGAACCAAAAAGGGTTCTTCAAAGGGTTATCCTATGGGGACACCCAAATAACCCTTTTAGGTTCTAGATGGCACCTTTTTTTCTAGGAGTGTGTTTGAAAATATGAAGAGTGGTACTCAGTGATGTGTTGGATTTGCCCCAAACATAACACGTTGTATTCAGGACTAACATGACACAGGATAAGACCCAGATGCAGACACAGGAGGCAGACAGTTCCAATCTCAGATAACAGGGGGCAGGTAAACGGCAGGTCCAGGGCAGGCAGAGGTCGGTTATCCAAGACAGCGTCAATAAGGGACAACGGCAGGCAGGTTCAGGGCAGGCAGAATGGTCAGAACCGGGAGGACTAGATAACAGAAACTAGAAATAATGGACAACAGGAGAACACTTTGGTAAGACTTGACAAGACAAACTGGCAACAGACCAACAGAAAATGCAGGTGTAAGTACACAGGAGATAATGGGAGAAATGGGAGACACCTGGTGGGGGGTGGAGACAAGCACAAGACAGATGAAACAGATCAGGGTGTGACAAGGACAAAAGTTCATTTATTTCCCAGATTTTTTTGCACTATTACTTTAGTGCAATGGTCACCAACCTTTTCTGAGTCAAGATCACTTTCTGAGTCAAAATGGAAGCTGAGATCAACCATACAGATTTTTTTTAAACATGACTTAAAAACACGTAAGCCTATGTAATATCAACCAATTAAAACAGATCAATAGCAATGAGGTTTGTGCAGTAGGCTATAGGCCCAATACATGACCACTGCATACCTTTTTTTTAATGGACAGGTGGCCTGCATCTGATGGTCAGTCTGAGGGGAGGGAGGGAGCGAGCAACCGTGAGGCTGTCTTTCACCAGACTCACCGTCCCTCCGCTCTCCCTCCCTCCACTGAGTAAAGGGGACACAGTCTTCTAGCTGATGGTGAAACTCAAGTCACACTGCATTATTTCTGCCTCAAGCACCAATTCATGTTGTTACTCCTATGACCAGAGAAAGTGAAATATTCCTTGATATTATAAGACATTAGAGGCTAAAAATAACAACAGAAGATTATCGGAACACTTTGCTATACTCATTCATTGCAGCTGGTTGTAGTGTGATTGGAATTAGGGAGAATGCACATTTTTTTAGCTTACAAAAGTATTGACAGTGCTGAATAACAAATTAAACATGAACTTACTAAAGAAAACAGCAGGTCTTGGCTGTATTCGTTGAGTCTCTCTAGTCATGGTTTTAAAAGTTTTGTAATCTCACATTATCAATTTTGCTGCATGATCAAGGCTTCTTCTACCTTCAAACACATGAAATGGTTCAAAATGGGAACACTTTGCCTTCCCAGCGCCAGGGCTGCTTAATCTAGTGCACCTACCGCCAACAACACGAAACAAATAAAAACATTTGGAAGCAAGGCTTTATCGTTGTTTTTTTTACAGAGATGCTTGGTGATTAACTAAGAATGACATGGAGATCGACCAGTAGATCGCTATTGACCGGTTGGAGACCACTGCTTTCGTGCCCTATTTCAAGCAGGATACATGCTTTGGAATATTTTTATTCTTTACAGGCTTCCTTCTTTTCACTCTGTCATTTAGGTTAGTGTTGTAGAGTAACCTCAATGTTGTTGATCCATCCTCAGTTTTCTTCTATCACAGACATTTAATAACTCTGTAACTGGTTTAAAATTACATTCGTCCTCATGGTGAAATCCCTGAGCGGTTTCCTTCCTATCCGTCAACTGAGTTAGGAAGAAAATGTATTGATGCACCGCCCAAAGTGTAATTAATAATTTCACCATGCTCAAAGGGATATTTAATGTCTGTTTGTTTTTTTACCCATCTACAAATAGGTGCCCTTCTTTGTGAGGCATTGGAAAACTTCCTCGGTCTTTGTCGTTGAATCTGTGCTTGAAATTCACTGCTCGACTAAGGGACCATAGATGATAATTGTTATATGTGGGGTACAAAGATGAGGTAGTCATTTGAAAATCATGTTAAACACTTATTGCACACAGGGTTATTCCATGCAACTTATTATCTGACTTGTTACACAAATGTTTATTCCTGAAATTAAGTAGGCTTGCAATAGCAAAGGGCTTGAATACTTATTGAGACATTTCAGCTTATAATTTTATATTACTTTGTAAAGCTTTCTAAAAACATAATTCCACTTTGACATTATGGGGTATTATGTGTAGATCAGCAACACAACATCTACGTTTAATCGATTTTAAATTCAGGCTGTAACACAACAAATTGTGGAAAGTCAAGGGGTGTGAATACTTTCCGAGGGGCACTGTACATGATGTTTTGCATTGGTAGGTGATGGCATGCCCTGATCTTTTTCGCATGTCCTTGTGCTTGTCTCCACCCCCTCCGGGTGTTGCCCATCTTCCCCACTTATCCCGTGGGTATTTAAACCTGTGTTTTCTGTTTGTCTGTGCCGGTTCGTCTTGTTTGTTCAAGTCAACCAGCGGTTTCTCAGCCCCTGTTTTTCCCCAGTTTCTCTCTTTTTCTCATCCTCCTGGTTTTGACCCTTGCCTATCCTGACTCTGAGCCCGCCTGCCTGACCACTCTGCCTGACCCTGAGCCTGCCTGCCGTCCTATACCTTTGCTCCTGCTCTGGATTATCGACCTCTGCCTGACCTGAGCCTGCCTACTTCAACACAGTCTGCACTTGGGTCTTACCTGAAACCTGATAGGTGAAGTTGATACACGTTTTTACGTCGTAGGCTACTTACACCTGTGATACCTGTTTGCGTTTTGTGTAGCCTAACTACATTAAGATATCTCTAAAGAGGTTGACTTGAAATCAATCAGCAATCAATTAAGTCATATACCAACAATAATTGATCAACCATTTTCTGTCTGTTGTTCTGAAGGGGAGATGGAAAATGTATAGGTTATTTTAATTTCAGTTAAACTTATTGGGAGTATGGTATCTCAATCAACCTGACTATTTTGTGTGGGATTTATTCTGTTGGTATTAGGATAATACAATCAATCTTGCCAGGTCAAACGTGCTTAATTCATTTGATATTCATTTGACCCTCTAGCATTGTCCTTACAGGGTTATTTTTGTATAGCTCCTGAGACCTAGCAAAAATAAGTTTGGGAATTATATTATTTTTTACATCACAGAAGTCTTTGGGGTGAAAACAATATGTTTCAAAGACACTGTAGTGGCCATTAGGACTTGGTTGATAGTCAATATGAAACATTTTACAATACAGTAAATGGGGACCGTAAGTAAAACATATAGTTAAAATGTGTATGCAAAATGTATATGTAAAATGTATGCATATGTAGCAAAAAAGTAGTAATAAAAAGTGAAAGATACTTGTCCTCCATAGAGGGGGGTTAATAATAGTGTATATATATATATATATATAGGGAATGCATCCTGATGTACATTACAGATAACATGTATTAACAAGCTCTTATTTAATGTGAAACACATAATTGCACTGCTCTGAAAACCCACCAAACTATTCCGGAGATATTTGCCTATTAGTGGTAGTTGTGATGCTAGCCATTTTGAAGAACCAGAAATGTTTTTGATAAAAGCCTCTCAAAGGTACAGCAGAGTGGCATGTAAAGGCCTTAGAGATATGGACCAAAAACTAATGTCCACTAGAAAGGACAAAAATTAGGAGCACATATCCTCTGGAATGTGTTGGCTGACTGGACATAACTACTAATGCTGCAATGGGAAAAACAGTAGCTATGATACTTACAAGCTCATCAACTCGAGGTACAATAGTCAATACACATATTGGACATAGCCTAGGGTTGCATAATACATTTTCTAATGACATATTATTGTTATCATGTTATGTTATTGTTATTAAGTGGCCGGATACAGTGCACCGTAAGTATTCCAAGAAAATTGCTTTTTATATTCATCTTTATTTGATCCCTGAGACAGCTCGTGAATATTCATGACTGTGCCGCTAAACGTCACAACGCAGTACCGCTTTCCCTGCGCTCTTCCTCTGAGAGACGTCTGAACAGAGAGAGGGTGGGATGCAAGACAGCATGCGAGAGCTGGCAACAGAGAATGGTTGGCTCGCTCACCATGCAGAGAGGCAGTGCGAGCATCGGAACCGTTTGACAGCATTTGAGGACAAACCCGTTCTGAACTTCTGTCACCACCTCAACGTTCTATTGCGACCAATGGTGGATTGGTGGAAGAAACTCACTGCATAATTGAGGGAGGCATGTGCACATTTCGAGACACATCCGAATCTATTTCAGGATCAGGACGAATCCTGTGACCACTACGCCTTTGAGAGGGGAAATGTCAAAGCAGTGATATCGAATGCTGCTTTGCAAATACGGTATTATGAACTGTTAAGGATGGACGAGCTGATGTTGTCCTTGTGACTGAGATTTGACGACTTTCCACATTACAGTGCACGTAGATATGTTTTGCTACAGTACATAGGATATCCTATTTAAGACTATGGTTCGTGTCTGACGTAATGCATTTATAGTGGACACCACAGAAGACATGTTTCTCTCCACCAGCAGTGAGTCTGTGAAGATATAGGCGTTGATCTAAAGAGAAAACATTGTTTTGTCCAGCATGCTTGTCAACCTTCAACTTCTTCAATATAGCATCTGGATACACAGTCTGGGAGACCATAAGCTTGAACAGTAGTAGCTCCACACCAGCCCAAGAGAAAGAAGCGTGCCGCCGGTATCTCAGTGGTGCTGAAAAGACAGTTCCTCGTTTCAGGACTCCCAAAGTTGACTTCCACTGAAAGCGTCTGATTTTCACTGCTACAGAGCCGAGAGTTAGCTAAATACTCCAAATGGATTATTATTTGGCTTGACGGCGTAAGCCCGACTGTTCTCTTGGGTTACATGGCTGTGGCACGCAAAATAAAAACGTTGCTCACGGTTAACATTTTTGTTTTTGTGGGGATCATATTGTTCTCAGTGTACTGCAGAATACAAGACCGTTCTGAGGAACTCATTCAGATCGGCAGGATATCAGACCAGAGACTGAGAACCAGGAATGGAAAAGTGTCCAATTTAGTGGACAGGCAGTCTATACTTCAGAGGCTGGAGCGGCTCGAGGACGTTGTCTACAACCAATTAAACGGTATGGAGAATACTTACTTAACAACATTCAGTATAGTCTTTACTCAAGTATGAGATCTTTTTTTAATTGTCAATATTAATTGTGGAGTCATATCTCTATAGTTATGTACATCCTGAGTTACTTTCATATTACTACAGAGCAACTATAAACAGCCTATGTATGTTACATTGGACTTGATCAGACAATGGTCAATAAAATAATATACAGCTGGTATATCAGCCAATCAGATGGTGTCAGTCAGTACAGTACAGTTTTTTTGTGCAGCGTGAGTCATCCTGTAATGGATGGTGGCTCTTCATGGTGTTACAAACTATTGCCAACTAGTGAATATGTTTTACTCAAGTAGAATCAATGCTACAGTTCCTAATATGTTCACTTAACTTGGTGTGATCCCTATCACGACCTTAGCCAATAGTTTTGTATTAAAAACAACCCTGCCTCTGACTACTGAGTTCTGCCTGTCTCATTCCTTTGGCCCCAATACAATCATCTTGATGGGCTGTCTGAAATCTAAAACAAGTTCCAATAGAATGGTTCTTTATCAGGTGCTGAACAAACTTTATTTCCTTACTAGCTTTATTTCATTAGTCACTGACATGTATTGTAGGAGATTTGGTCTGCCTGGCAAAACAGCATCCTTTAAATCGTGTAAAAAAACATCTGTGTGTTCCATGGTCCTACTCGCTTATGAAACATGAGAGAGCCATAGACTGAAAAGTCCAACATTTAATTTGAGAGGGCCTTTTAACCCTTGTAGAGAATATTGAGTATGCATCACCATGTAGCATTTTATACAGTCAATTCCCCAAATGCAGTAAGAATCAGCAAAATGTTATCAATAGTATATACAAATCCTATGATAAGCAGCCTGTGCCATTACTGATTTGTTTGAAGTAGTGAATCATTCCCTCAATCATAAAATAAAAACAAAAAATAATTTCCATAGAGGCAGGTTCTTAAAAGATAAGTTGTGTACTCACTGTATCAAACCACCATAGTGATATTTGGCCTTGGTGCCCAGCAAAAGGCCCATTTAATGACGGAACTATTGTATTATGAACAGGATTTTGGTGAAAGTGTTTGTGAAGTCAGTTTATTCCCTTTCTCAAAAGTTCTCAAGACCTTTGGAGCAAAGCCAGGAGGCACTGCCTCACCAAATATATGATGCATCCTCTCATTCAGGGGGCTTTATCTAGTGTAAGGGGCCGGGGAGCCCCCATGTATTTATGTATGTAGGGCAGCAGGTAGCCTAGCAGATAGAGCACTGGGCCAGTAACCAAAAGGTCGCTGGTTCGAATACCTGAGCTGACAAAGTGAAAACTCTGCCGGTGTGCAAGGCACTTAACCTTACATTTACATTTGACATTTTAGTCATTTAGCAGACGCTCTTATCCAGAGCGACTTACAGTAGAGTGCATACATTTTATTACATTTATTTATATATATATATATATATTTTACATTTCATTACATTTTACATACTGAGACAAGGATATCCCTACCGGCCAAACCCTCCCTAACCCGGACGACGCTATGTCAATTGTGCGTCGCCCCACGGACCTCCCGGTTGCGGCCGGCTGCGACAGAGCCTGGGCGCGAACCCAGCCCAGCCTGGGCGCGAACCCAGAGACTCTGGTGGCGCAGCTAGCACTGCGATGCAGTGCCCTAGACCACTGCTCCACCCGGGAGACCTTAATTTGCTCCAGAGGTGCTGAACTACTATGGCTAACTGTAAAAATAACATTTCACTGCACCTATCTGGTGTGTGACAAGAAAAACATTGTTATTCCCCCCCCCAAAAAATTATGTATTCTCCCTAAATATATTTTCCAGTAATGATATGTAGATAAGGAATCATCTACCAAACATTTTCAGTAACTGATGATAATCGATTCATCAGTTCCAGTCTTTAGGAATCTGAATCGCTGTAATGAATTCGCCGCCTCTTCTGACAATCTGCATTCTATCTACAGGATAATGACACTTTGGGAAGAGCGAGAGATTTCATATGGTGGTTATTTTGATACTTTACTTTGATGATTCCCTACAAAGCCCTGATATGAATATGTCCTTGTTCTCCTAAATGAGAGGTTAGATTCTGCACCTATCTGGTGTGTGACAATAAAAACATTGTTATTTAAAACCTTTTTTAAAATGTATTTTCCCTGAAGTCTACAGAGTCAGACAGAGTCTGGAGGAATCCTTCCCTCCTGTCACCAACCCCTCCATGTTTAGCATCCAACTATTTATTGACACACTTAATCATACATTTATATCCCGATTTATTACCCGATATGTAAATGGGGCACAGACCACTAATTGTATCCTATTGCAATTGGGATTGGCTGTACAGAGTGAGAACCTTGCGTGCCAATAACTATTACCATGTCCGGCAGCGATTTGAAGTAATTGCCCATTTTTCAGTTGTTTATTGTCCAACAGTGACATGCCAATGGATTAAGACAAGGCCCAATTAGATTTAGAGGACATTTAAAATGCCCAATCTTCTTCTATTACATGGCTTTGCAAAGTGATGCAGCTCCTGTGCATTGTGCAAGCATTTGTTCCAGTACTGCTCAGTCAGTGATTTGGACAATGTGCCCTCATTTTGTATTTGACTCTGTGTGATATTGGTTAATGTGTGGGTTTAAATATTCCATAGATTTGTGAACCAGTCCGTTTGTTTGCAAACGCCGCTTCACTGGCATCACAAATGATGCTCTACTTCCTATAGTTGGCACCCTACTTCCTATACTTCCTATAGTGCACTACTTTTGACAAGGACCCATAGGGCAAGTAGTAGTGCACTATACAGAATAGGGCATAGGGTGACATTTGGGATGCAACCACTGTATCCAATATGATCTAATATCATCTAGCACTATCTAATATTTCAATTAGGTCATTCCTCATCAAAACAACAGTGAAGTGTGTTATCAGCAACTCTTTCAGTACGGAAATAACCGAGAAGAGGGTTATCAGCATCTCTCCTCTGCTGAAGAGGCACTCTCCTCTGCTGGATAAGCGTCTATCTGGGTTTAAGCTTCTGGTTAACAGGCTTATAGGACAGTGTTGTGACCTAAACAGTGTATACAAAATGCCAGATCTCTACTTACTATCAGTGCAACTTTAGATTCACAGATAGATCCTCTCTGATCGGTGTATTCATGTTTTGGGCCAGAGGTGTATTTGTTTATCAATAATCATCAATAAATACAGTGCCTTTGGAAAGTATTCAGACCCCTTTGACCTTTTCCACATTTTGTTATGTTACAGCCTTATTCTAAAATTGATTAAATAAATGTTTTCCACTCATCAATCTACACCCAATACCCCATAATGACAGAGCAAATAACAGGTTTTTATACATGTTTGCAAATGTATTAAAAATAAAAAACTTTATCACATTTACATACTGCAAGTGTTCAGACCCTTTATTCAGTACTTTGTTGAAGCACCTTTGGCAGCAATTATAGCCTCGAGTCTTCTTGGGTAGGACGCTACAAGCTTGGCACACCTGTCTTTGGGGAGTTTCACCCATTGCTCTCTGCAGATCCTCTCAAGCTCTGTCAGGTTGGATGGTGAGTGTTGCTGCACAGCTATTTTAGTTTCAACATCAGTTGCATTCAGATGTCACAGCCTCCAACCCAATGCTGTCCTAAAACAGACAGGCTGAGCTGAGCAGGGCTGAGTGTTTGTCATCAGTGATGCATGTCACTCCTGGTTTCATCCTGTGTTAGTGGAGGTGATGAGATGGCATGGACGTTCCATCTGCACCACTAGATATGACTCCTATCTATAATGCCCAATTGAAGAGTTTCATTTAAAAATGACATATATACATTTTCTGAAACATTGGTAACTTAGCTTTAGGGTTTACACAGTCAAATGTATCAAATAACTACATTTCTAATTAAGAAATTTGCAAATGATACATTTGTGACGTCAATATTAGAAAACTTCAATACAGTAAAATGAGATCTGTATGTGTCACGTTCCTGACCTGTTTTCCTTTGTTTTGTATTCATTTTAGTTGGTCAGGGCGTGAGTTGGGTGGGTTTGTCTATGTTTTGTATTTCTATGTGGGGTTTTGTGTTCGGCCTGGTATGATTCTCAATTAGAGACAGGTGTGTATTGTTTGTCTCTAATTGAGAGTCATACAAAGGCAGCCAGGGTTTCACTGGTGTTTTGTGGGTGTTTGTTCCTGTGTCCTCACAGGACAGTTGAAGGTTAGTCACGTTTGTTGTTTTGTAGTTTGTAGTGTCTTGTTTGCTGTTTGTTCATTAAAAGATGGCTTATTTCCCTCAATCCGCATCTTGGTCCTATCCATGCTCCTCCTCGTTAAAGGGGGAGAACAACATTGACTGCCTTTACAGAAACACCCACCACAACAGGACCAAGCGGATTGAGGAGAGAGAACAAGAACTAAAGCAATGGAGAGAAGAGGAATGGAGTTGGGAGCAAATTTTCAATGGAGAAGGACCCTGGGCTAAGGTTGGTGTGAATCGCCGCTCTCGGGAGGAGAGGAAGGCAGCCACAGCCCAGGAGCGCAGGTATGAGGGTACGCGGCTAGCACGGAAGCCCGAGAGGCTCACCCAAAAATTTCTTGGGGGGGGGCTAAAGGGGAGTGTGGCGAAGCCGGGTTGGATACCTGAGCCAACTCCCCGGGCTTGCCGTGGAGTAAGAGGGCGTCGTACTGGTCAGACACCGTGTTATGCGGTGAAGCGCACGGTGTCCCCAGTACGCGTGCTTAGCCCAGTGCGGGCTATTCCACCTTGCCGCACTGGGAGGGCTAGGTTGGGCATCGAGCCGGATGCCATGAAGCCGGCCCAACGTATCTGGCCTCCAGTACGTCTCCTCGGGCCGGCGTACATGGCACCAGCCTTACAGGTGGTGTCCCCGGTTCGCCTGCATAGCTCAGTGCGGGCTATTCCACCTCGCCGCACTGGCAGGGCTACGGGGTCCATTCAACCTGGTAAGGTTGGGGAGGCTCGGTGCTCAAGAGCACGTGTCCTCCTTCACGGTCCGGTATATCCGGCGCCACCTTCCCACCCCAGCTCAGTACCACCAGTGCCTACACCACGCACCAGGCTTCCAGTGCATCTCCAGAGCCCTGTTCCTCTTCCACGTACTCTCCCTATGGTGCGTGTCTCCAGCCCGGTGCCTCCAGTTCCGGCACCACGCACCAAGCCTCCTGTGCATCTCCAGAGCCCTGGACGCACTGTTCCTTCTCCCCGCACTCGCCCTGAGGTGCGTGCCCTCAGCCCGGTACCTCCAGTTCCGGTACCACGCACCAGGCCTAGAGTGCGCCACGAGAGTCCAGTGTGCCCTGTTCCTGTTCCCCGCACTCGCCCTGAGGTGCGTGCCCTCAGCCCGGTACCTCCAGTTCCGGTACCACGCACCAGGCCTATAGTGCGTCTCAGCCGGCCAGAGTCTGCCGTCTGCCCAGCGGTGCCTGAACGGCCCGTCTGCCCAGCTCCGTCTGAGCCATCTGTCTGCCCAGCGCCGTCTGAGCCATCTGTCTGCCCAGCGCCGTCTGAGCCATCTGTCTGCCCAGCGCCGTCTGAGCCATCTGTCTGCCCAGCGCCGTCTGAGCCATCTGTCTGCCCAGCGCCGTCTGAGCCATCTGTCTGCCCAGCGCCGTCTGAGCCATCTGTCTGCCCAGCGCCGTCTGAGCCATCTGTCTGCCCAGCGCCATCTGAGTCAGCCGTCTGCCACGAGCCATTAGAGCCGCCCGTCTGTCCCGAGCCAGTAGAGCCGTCCGTCAGTCAGGAGCCGCTAGAGCCGTCCGTCAGTCAGGAGCCGCCAGAGACGCCCGCCAGTCAGGAGCTGCCAGAGACGCCCGCCAGTCAGGAGCTGCCAGAGACGCCCGCCAGTCAGGAGCTGCCAGAGACGCCCGCCAGTCAGGAGCTGCCAGAGACGCCCGCCAGTCAGGAGCTGCCAGAGACGCCCGCCAGTCAGGAGCTGCCAGAGACGCCCGCCAGTCAGGAGCTGCCAGAGACGCCCGCCAGTCAGGAGCTGCCAGAGACGCCCGCCAGTCAGGAGCTGCCAGAGACGCCCGTCAGTCAGGAGCTGCCCGACAGTCCGGAGCTGCCGTACAGTCCGGAGCTGCCGTACAGTCCGGAGCTGCCCTACAGTCCGGAGCTGCCGTACAGTTCGGAGCTGCCCTACAGTCCGGAGCTGCCCTACAGTCCGGAGCTGCCACTCAGCCCGGACCTGCCGGAGTCCCTCAGCCAGGACCTGCTGGAGTCCCTCAGCCAGGACCTGCTGCCCCTTATCCCGGTGTTGCCCCTTATCCCGGTGTTGCCCCTTGTCCCGGTGCTGCCCCTTGTCCCGGTGCTGCCCCTTGTCCCGGTGCTGCCCCTTGTCCCGGTGCTGCCCCTTGTCCCGGTGCTGCCCCTTGTCCCGGTGCTGCCCCTTATCCCGGTGCTGCCCCTTATCCCGGTGCTGCCCCTTCATTTAGGTGGGGTTAGTGGGAGGGTGGTCATTGGGAGGGGGATAAAGAAGCGGGGATTGATTATGGTGGGGTGGGGACCTCGTCCACCGCCAGAGCCGCCACCGTGGACAGACGCCCACCCAGACCCTCCCCTAGACTTTGTGCTGGTGCGCCCGGAGTTCGCACCTTAAGGGGGGGGTTCTGTCACGTTCCTGACCTGTTTTCCTTTGTTTTGTATTCATTTTAGTTGGTCAGGGCGTGAGTTGGGTGGGTTTGTCTATGTTTTGTATTTCTATGTGGGGTTTTGTGTTCGGCCTGGTATGATTCTCAATTAGAGACAGGTGTGTATTGTTTGTCTCTAATTGAGAGTCATACAAAGGCAGCCAGGGTTTCACTGGTGTTTTGTGGGTGTTTGTTCCTGTGTCCTCACAGGACAGTTGAAGGTTAGTCACGTTTGTTGTTTTGTAGTTTGTAGTGTCTTGTTTGCTGTTTGTTCATTAAAAGATGGCTTATTTCCCTCAATCCGCATCTTGGTCCTATCCATGCTCCTCCTCGTTAAAGGGGGAGAACAACATTGACTGCCTTTACAGTATGTAAAACATTTACATTTGACATTTTAGTCATTTAGCAGATGCTCTTATCCAGAGCGATGTCACACCCTGACCTTAGAGAGCCTTTTTATGTCTCTATTTGGTTTGGTCAGGGTGTGATTTTGGGGTGGGCATTCAATGTTTTGTTTTCTATGTTTCTTTATTTCTATGTTTTGGCCGGGTATGGTTCTCAATCAGGGACAGCTGTCTGTCGTTGTCTCTGTTTGGAAACCATACTTAGGTAGCCCTTTTTCCCTCCTTTCAGTGTGGGTGTTGACTTTTGTTAGTGGCACTTATTCCCTGTAAGCTTCACGGTCGTTTTGTATTTTTTTATTGTTTTGTTGGCGACATTCAAATAAAAAGGAATATGTATGCTCACCACGCTGCGCTTTGGTCCATTTCTTTCGACGGCCGTGACAAGCGACTTACAATAAGTGCATTCATTTTTGAGATAGCTAGGTGAGACAGTCAAATATACAGGATACAGACATTCCATTTCAACTGATCAATGGATATATAGTGTTTTGCAAAAAAATCGATTAATAATAAAAAATCGGAGAACAGTAGTATTTTACACACCCATGAAGGTACCAATATGCAATCATTTCTAATGAAAAAACACAAATGTGAAAAATTGGTGGGTAAAGCATTTGGGAAATAAACCCTTCGATTATGCTGCAGAGAGCAATGTTGTTAATAAAGCCTGGAGAGAGAGAAATCCTGACAAGGAATTAGAAATGTAATTTTGTCTCATCTCCCATACCCCATACCTTAATAGTATTCATCAGTAATTCTACAGTATATTGGAGAGCCCACAGACAACTCCCCAGCAGACTGGAGAGGGGGAATGGAGCCTGTGAAGGAATTAAATATATTTCCCAGTAATGATATGTAGATAAGGAATCATCTACCAAACATTTTCAGTAACAGATGATAATCATTTCATCAGTTCCAGTCTTTAGGAATCTGAATCTCTGTAATGAATTCACCGCCTCTTCTGACAATCTGCATTCTATCTACAGGATAATGGCACTTTGGGAAGAGCGAGAGATTTCATATGGTGGTTATTTTGATACTTTAATTTGATGATTCCCTACAAAGCCTTGATATGAATATGTCCTTGCCCTCCTAAATGAGAGGTTAGATCTGTGTGAAAATATTTCCTTTTCATTAGGAAACTGGCGTATTACAAGATTTATAGACAGATATGCTGTACTAGATTATAAAGTATTTTTGCCTTATAATTGCTAAATGGTGCTTTTGTGTACTTCTTCTTTTGAAACAGTTCTTTCCACTTTCAGACCTTTGCATGTGTTGCCATGCAAGCTTAGATTGTTGTGATGGCACATTGGGTCTCGAGATATCATTCTGATCATTTCCAAATACGAGTCACCCCTATGACCCATTGGTTTGCGTCTTTTGAAAAGAGCAGAAAATCAGGACTTTATGCGTAATGCCTTTCCCGTGTTGCCAATGTTTTATGGATCGCCCACATTGTAGCTTTTAAAACCAACCACAGGGAGTTATTTTCCTCTTCTTGAACAACAGATCACTCGACCACATCCGAGACATCAATATTTATAACATCTCAGCTTCACTTTTGACACGCATAACTCCACTTTTCCTTTAAATCATTCACAAAATGGGGATGTCTTTTAGTTTGACGTCTATCGGAAAAGCCCAAGTTAGACACTTTTTTAAGGTTATTGCATAATTTATCACTGTAATGACTTTAATGTGTCATGTTGCGGGTGCCTCTGTAAAAATGGATCCTGAGGTGAGCGACTGAACATCAAGATAGATATGCACTTGGACATAGTGCACCTAGATTGATGTTTGATGGTCTTTCTCGTTATATCTGCACAGACACATCTGTCCATCTGAGTGCATAGGAACAGTACATCATCCTCCTCTGAGTCCCAAATGGCACCCTATTCCCTATATAGTGCATTACTTTTGAACAGGGCCCATAAAGCTCTGGTCAAAAGTAGTGCACTATGTAGTGAACTAGGGTGTCATTTTGAATGCAAACCTTTATCTCCCAATAGCGTGCTGCAAACCTCGTAATACAGGGAATAGCACCTGTGTGTTTACGGTGGAACAACCAGATGTTTCCCTGTAATTACCTCATTGTGGGATAATTAAGATGTTTTGCTAATGTGTAGTTTGAAGAATGAAACTAGAGGAAGTAGAGGATATTGGGTAGAGGATGTGTCAGTGATACAACATGAATCATCACAATAGGATAGGATTACACACGTCTGTAGATATGCTTGTGTTTACACTAAAAAGCTTGACACTCTTTTTGGTGGCTTTGCCATAGTGAATAAGCAATGTACAGTTTTACCCCAGACACGAAAAGTCCTATTAAAAGTGCCCTATAAGTCAATCTAATAAACCTGTCGTCAGTGTCCTGGGGAAATCTTGTTGACTTGATTCCCCTACCCTTCCTTCACAGATTTATTCTGCTTCATAGTCACAGAACTACATCATGGTAGGCATATTGTCTGCCTTGACTGAACAAATTAATGTTTCTGCACATTGTATACAGGTCCAACCCAATGGTACAAGCACAGTGCTCAAACACTGTGGTCAACTGTACAGTAACACAATTAGTCATAGAGGTGCATTGACATTCAGAGTTCTGGCCAAACACTGTGGTAGCTGGAGCATATGCCATTGTTGTTTTCCAAGTAGTTTGCCCAACCTGAGTCACAATAATCTTTACTCTGAATGAGAGTCCAATACATTTCAATGATGAATCGCAGAAGCATATTGTTGTATTTTGTTGCCTTGTCTGGGACGTCTCTCATTGTTGTAGATAATGAGTCAACCTACTCATGGGTTTTAGTGAATGCAATCATTCAATGTTCGATTGTGTCTGGAATATGAATTATATTGAATGGCTTGAGGCTTGTCTAATTAAATATCTCAAGTAGCTTTACACACTTAGCAATATCTACTGTACCAATTCAGAGTGGTTTGTAATAAAACCCAATTTAATTTATACATCCTTGTAGCGGACTTGTCGTTTTTCATCCAAAGCTTAACCCCTCTATTTACACTAATAAGTTGTGGCATTGTAAGGATTCCTTGCTTTGCTCCAATCAACAGAATATTCAGCCTCAAGAGAGAAAAACATGAAAGATGAATCAGCAGCAGAGTGAGAAATTGTAGCTACAACAAATTATTCTCTGAGGTGTTATCAAAGCCCAATTGTTTTGGCAGCAGCACAACAAAGGCAGCTCCAAACCAATCATCACCAAATCCCTGAGCCGGTTCTGTTTGCTGTTGCTGCTCAATAATGCGTAAAAACACAGGATAAAACCAGTACTCTGGACCACACTCACAAGATGAACAGTGATGTAGTGGTAAAAAAATACGAAGGTAAACTCTGATCCTCAGTCACGGTGAAAAAAGTAACGTTCCCTATACTTACAATGGATTTTTCGGCAAGGTGGGTAAACTGTCACGCAAAATATGAAAAGGTGGGTAAACTGTATTTACCCTCCACTACACCACTGATGATGAGTAACATTGCTTTAGACGCAGAGTTTCATTGGCTTCCTGGACCACTGACTAAGCTTTAGCTTAGCGGGCTAATGTGCTCTTCTGACGTGTAAGAGACCAGGGTTCAAACCATGTCAGTCGCACGAGGCCTATGTTAAAATACCTCTTCTCCACTCTGTCAGGCAGCAGCAAATGGCAGACAGACTTCCTGGCTCAATGTGCATCCGCTTATCCTCTAATGGAATTTTCTTCAACCAGCCAGAAGAAGCGGAAAGTGAGGGGAGCAAACTAAGAAGGACTGCGGAAAACAAAACTGCGGGGATGTTAGGCTGTTTCCGAGTCTCACGCAGAGGCACTCCAGATTTTACTTTCCGTTGCTTCTTCGATTGCCTCAGTGTTATGAGAGCGGCGATTGGGATTCAGACTGGGTTCATAACGCTACTGAACCCCACCCAGGGTGTCAGATGACACCACTACGTTTCCCCTGATGTGATCCCTCTCGTGACAGGTGACAGCTTGCATCCGCCAACCGTTCAGCTCCAGTGGCAAATCTCCCAGAACCTCAAAGCCCTCATCCCCAAAATGTTTTCTTTGCAATGGCTTGTGGAGAAGATCTTCATTAGTATGGCCTGTTTACTTGCTGTTTCTGTCCATCTGTTGAGAAGAGGCAACATGGTTTACCTGTGGAGATCACACTGGAAGTATGATACAGATACAATTAAGCCCCTACACTGTGTAGCAGAGTTTAAAATATCCAAACCAGAAACGCTATGAGACTTGATACCTATAGTAGACAAGGTGCAGCAGTCTCCATACTTAAACAAACAAGGTGAAAGGTAAAAAAAAAAGAAAGAGCCAGGAATATAAATACAAACCAAAACTATCATTATGAGCCAGACTTTGAAGTCTGTCTGGAAAGTTTAACAGCAAAATATCCCTCTCTGTGATTAAAGACTGAACACTTCCAAGAGCATTCACTTGATGAGTTAAATAAAGGTTAAATAAAAAATAAAAAATAAATGAGACTGCTGAGATCTCGGAAAATCGAATTTCTGATAACCCATTGTGCCCTTCATTTCTGATAAACCTTTCCGTTTTAAAAATGTCACAGACAGGGGAAATGTGTTATGGTCTGTTAAATGCATTGTACTGTGTCATTTTAATAAGAGCATCAATGTCTGATACATTCAATCGGATGTCAGTTACAATCAGTGCTGTCAGTTACAATCAGTGCTGTAAAAATACTTAAGTATTTTTTTTTTATAGGTATCTGTACTTTACTATTTATATTTTTGACGACTTTACTTTTACTCCATTACATTCCTAAAGAAAATAATGTACATTTTCCCTGACACCCAAAAATACTTACCAGGACACAAAAATGGTCCAATTCACTCACTTCACTCATCAAGAGAACATCCCTGGTCATCCATACTGCCTCTGATCTGGTGTACTGACTAAACACAAATGCTTTGTTTGTAAATTATGTCTGTGTGTTGTAGTGTGCCCCTGGCTATCTGTCTGATGTGCTTATTATAAGCAATTTGAAATGCTTTATACTATTAACGTATCTTTACTTTTACTCAAGTATGATAATTGGGTACTTTTTCCACCACTGGTTACACTAGTGGGAGACTTAACTGACAGATTTATTTCTGATGTGTGATCCACTGTGCACAGCCACTGTGCACAGACGTCAATTCAACATCTATTCCACGTTGGTTCAACCTGTGTGCCCAGTGGGAAGACTTAAAATCACTTAGTGAACGGCCATCAATGTGCAGTTGAAAAGCTGTATTTGTTTGTTGATAGATTCTGTATTTACAGAGCTGACCCCTTCCTCTGCAGGGAATTATAACAGTCTAGAGAACTGCTATGGTGACCAATAGTATCTGTAAACCTGTCAGTCCCAATCAGTTTCAGTCTAATTCTAATTAGGTTATAAGGAAAGTGTATCTAATGTGCTTCTCCAAATGAGGAGAATTCCAACAGTGATTTTAGACCTGATATCCTGTAAAATGATCAGTACCAGGGAAATGTAGACTGAGTGTACAAAACATTAAGAACACCTGCTCTTTCCATGACATAGACTGACCAGGTGAATGCTATTATTCCTTATTGATGTCACTTGTCAAATCCACTTCAATCAGTGTAGATCAAAGGGAAGAGACATGTTAAAGATTTTTTTAAAGCCTTGAGACAATGCCCATTTACCCTCTGAATGGCACACATACACAATCCATGTGTATGTGTGCCATGGATTGTGTATGTGTGCCATTCAGAGGGTAAATGGGCAAGACAATATATTGAAGTGCTTTTGAACAGGGTATAGTAGTAGGTGCATCTGTTTGTGTCAAGAACTGCAACACTCCTGGGTTTTTCACATTCAATATTTTACCATTATTTAACTAGGCAAGTCAGTTAAGAACAAATTCTTATTTTCAATGACAGCCGAACGACAGAACGACAGATTTTTACCATGTCAGCTCGTGGTTTCGATCTTGCAACCTTTCAGTTACTAGTCCAATGCTCTAACCACTAGGCTACCTGCCGCCCCAATAGTTTCCTGTGTGTATCAAGAACGGTCCACCACCCAAAGGACATCCAGTCAACTTGAAACAACTGTGGGAAGCATTGGAGTCAACATGGGACAACATGGGCCAGCATCCTTGTGGAACGATTTCGCCCCCTTTTTGATTCCTTGCCCTGACGAATTGAGGGCAAAGGGGGTGTGCAACTCAATATTAGGAAGGTGTTCTTAATGTTTTGTACACTCAGTGTACATATCTCCAATGCAATGCTTGTGCCATAGAAGTCGAATGCAGACGTTATACTGTATATGTCTCTCTATGTCTTGCACCACTGCTTTTTCTCTGCTGCTCGCTCTACTCTGTCATCTTGAGAAATCCACGCCCAGGCTGGTATTTTCAGCACCTTTAAAGACAGATAGTGTAATGATGCACTCCCCATGATTCTCACAGCCCATGAATGTCAATCACCTGTCCCTCTGTGTGGCCTCTCCTCTCACCTACCACTCTCTGTCTTTTTTTGTTGTTGTCTGTCCGTCTCACTCTCTGTGTCTCTGTGTGTGTGTGTGTGTGTGGATGTCTGTGTGTTTGTCCTCTAGGGCTGGCGAAGCCCATGGGGCTGGTGGAGGGGCCTGGGGGGCTGGGCCAGGGAGGAGCAGCTGCCACTCTGGGTGACGACAGCCAGGTTGACGGGGAGGGGAAGTACGAGGAGTACGGCTACAACGCCCAGCTCAGTGACCGCATATCCCTGGATCGTAGCATCCCGGACTACAGACCCAAAAAGTAGGTTTGACTTTATTTATTTATTCATTTAGTATGTTTTATTATATTTATTTGTGCAAAAGAAAGTAACATTGTCTGTAGGTAATAGAAGAGCCAACTGAATTGAGGTAAAACAGTGAGAACCCCAAAATGGGTTTTTAGATTTGTCTCGTCTCTGTACAGTAGCTAGGCCAGGGCAGCTGCATTAGACATGAGTATTCCTTACATGGAAAGACATTGTCCCAGACAGCCAGAGAAGATGTTGATAGTGGGGCGGCAGGCTAGTTAATAATGCAATGAAAGAGAGAGTCCAGCAGTATTTCTTATGAAAGAGACCATGGAGACCCCAGTAGGAATATTAATGGCCTTTTTAAAATTAATCTTATATTTAGAATGTGGGACTACATCTGTGATACAATGACTGTGAGCGAATAATAAGGCATGCCACTGGTGTTCAGATCAGCCCGTGTCAGAGAACAAAAACAGACAGACAGAGAGAGACGTCCAGAGACTTCTTTGGGCTTTGCTGGGGATAACAATTCATTTCATCCACATCCGCTTTGTAATCTCCTTTCTTTCATGCTGGAAAATCAGCGAGAGGAGAGAGCGAGCAAAGGAAAGACGGGTTACTAATTAATAACCAGCTGAAAACTGCTTGGTGGAAAAGAGGATTTGAGGAAATTATTCTTTATGAGGAGGATAATGTCTACAGGAAGTCAGTGTTGACGGTTTGATCATGTCTACAGGAAGTCAGTGTTGACGGTTTGATAATGTCTACAGGAAGTCGGTGTTGACGGTTTGATCATGTCTAAAGGAAGTCGGTGTTAACGGTTTGATCATGTCTACAGGAAGTCAGTGTTGACGGTTTGATAATGTCTACAGGAAGTCGGTGTTGACGGTTTGATCATGTCTAAAGGAAGTCGGTGTTAACGGTTTGATCATGCGTACAGGGAGCCCGTGTTAACGGTTTGATCATGCGTACAGGGAGCCCGTGCTAACAGTTTGATCATGCGTACAGGGAGTCAGTGTTAACGGTTTGATCATGCGTACAGGGAGCCCGTGTTAACGGTTTGATCATGTGCACAGGGAGTCAGTGTTAACGGTTTGATCATGTCTACAGGAAGTCAGTGTTGACGGTTTGATCATGTCTACAGGAAGTCAGTGTTGACGGTTTGATAATGTCTACAGGAAGTCGGTGTTGACGGTTTGATCATGTCTAAAGGAAGTCGGTGTTAACGGTTTGATCATGTCTACAGGAAGTCAGTGTTGACGGTTTGATAATGTCTACAGGAAGTCGGTGTTGACGGTTTGATCATGTCTAAAGGAAGTCGGTGTTAACGGTTTGATCATGCGTACAGGGAGCCCGTGTTAACGGTTTGATCATGCGTACAGGGAGCCCGTGCTAACAGTTTGATCATGCGTACAGGGAGTCAGTGTTAACGGTTTGATCATGCGTACAGGGAGCCCGTGTTAACGGTTTGATCATGTGCACAGGGAGTCAGTGTTAACGGTTTGATCATGTGCACAGGGAGTCAGTGTTAACGGTTTGATCATGTGCACAGGGAGCCCGTGTTAACGGTTTGATCATGTGCACAGGGAGTCAGTGTTAACGGTTTGATCATGTGCACAGGGAGTCAGTGTTAACGGTTTGATCATGTGCACAGGGAGCCCGTGTTAACGGTTTGATCATGCGTACAGGGAGCCCGCGCTAACAGTTTGATCATGTGTACAGGGAGTCAGTGTTAACGGTTGGATCATGTGTACAGGAAGTCAGTATTAACGGTTTGATCATGTGTACAGTAGGTCAGTGTTGACGGTTTGATCAAGTGTACAGGAAGTCAGTGTTAACGGTTTGATCGTGTGTACAGGAAGTCAGTGTTGACGGTTTGGCTATACCGTTTATTTCCATGTATTGTTTACTCCCTCGTGATAGATAATCATACCGCCAGTCCTGTGTTTGACATATAATGCAAGGGGCAGCTGTGGAAATAATAATGATTCATGCAGTTCTATGCTGTGTGTGTGTGTGTGTGTGTGTGTGTGTGTGTGTGAGACATGTGTGCCTCTATTCAACACAATTTTTCACGCCATTAACAAACATATGCAGCAAGATATGCCCTTTCTTTAGATGTCATTCCAGAGGGTGAAACCCTTCCCCAAAGCCAAGCAGATCATAACAACCATATAGACACACTGTTTGATGATGATACAGTGGGCTCCCTATGCATAAAGGAAATCAATATGTTTAAGCTTAACATATTCGTGTCTTACAGTTCTGCGTATTATTGCACCATGGCTGGAATGATATAAAACAAACACGGTCCCTGCACTTTGAACGACCTTGTTGGGGTAATTAATTAGACATAGGTAGCAAGATGTCTACTGATTGGAACAAGACAAGGACTTTGATGTGTGATCCTTGGTGCAGGAAAGGGATAGGGCTATTTTCATACCGTGTGGGTGCATTGCATTGCATATTGGACTGAATTGGGCTGTGTAGAAACACACAAGACACACCTTCAATATACTGACACCATTTCCACACTACTGAGCGGAGCCAAGCCGATCTGTACCGCATTGGCCTGCTTATGCAGCCGCCTTGGTTTCTGAAACATTGCCTGAAAGGACAATGTGAAAAGAAAAAACCTTAGCCAGCAAAGTATAGGATTGGGGTCTGTAGGATAGTGTGGAAAGTGTAACACAAGACACCTCTGGTCAAATGCCATAATTGCATGGGAGTCGTGGACCGGGGGGGGGGGGGGGGGGGGGGGGATTATTGAATGATCTCTACATCCCCTCTGTCTCTGTATTACACTGTCTTTCTCCTTTTGTAGGGTTTTAAGACCTACAGCCGATCTATTCATTCTAATTACAGCCCACTATCATCATGGTCAAATCAGGACTTGTCAAGACAGACCATTTCCCTAAACCCCTTTTACCTCCATTCACTGTCCAGTGGTCTGAGCTTTATGTTGCCAATCCTTCCAGCGGTGATATTTTCTAACATTGATCCAGAGGAAGTTAACTTGAGGCTTTATTATCCCATCCAGGAACTGATGTCACACCACACCATGTTGCCCATCCTTGGGTGGCCTGTAGCACAATGCTGCAATACTATGTCTTAGAGAAGGGATGGGCCAATAAGAATGATGCACTAGCTGGCACCTGAGGTTCACAGAGGGCAGAAGAGAATAGCATCTGAATGAGAAAGAAAATGAAAGACTCTTCTAGCCTATACCTCACAGTCAATGTGAAAATGCAATTTCCATGCTGTTAGCTCTCTGTTGCTCTCTAGTTTGCCTAGTTTGGCTCTTTTAGCCCCTGATGAGAAGTTGTACAATATTTTCTATTTCAATTCATCTATATCATCTGTAATCATTTGTAGCAAGACATGTCACGATATTGCTCCTATATTCATTGAGATCAAGCAATGCAACCAATGTTGAGGTTGGTTCCACATAGACGTATCTGGGACTGGGAACTAGACTATAAAGCAGGAAGGTCACACGGCTGGGCGCTACCTAATTTCTTAAGCCTCTGATACCCTGGAATGGGATCGCAAGGTCACCGCAGCGGCCATTTGTAAGTAAAAGGCTTCAGCTCGAATGTTTCTCTCACAAAAGCTGAGTTTATCTCCTCAACAGGGCAGCGAAATGACAAGGCAAACTAATGTCTTTTTGAGAACAATCTTTTCTATAGGGGTAGAGTTGCTTTCATTTCCTGTGCAGCACAGGTTATCGCAGGTTAATGTGAAATTTCAAAGCGAATAACATGGCTGTGAAAAGCAGACGGGCCGGCCAGCCAGCGTCGCAGGCCGAAAAGGGAGTGCGATGGGAATAAGTCTTAATCTGGCGCTCTGTTTCTGTCACAGATCGTTCTAGGTTGAATTATGAGAGCTCGCCAGTGAGCTTAGTTCCATTACAAACAGATGAGTCGATCGCTCATACTGTTATGGACCTACAAACCTCCCCGTTCCAGCAGACAAGCACGAATTTAAGGTTGAGCGATGTCCTAAATTGAATTCAGTAACTAGGGCATTGGAGCTACAATATCACTTAACAACCTCAATACTGAATTTGCCCATAGACACAACTCAGCTGAAGTGATCTGGTGCCTTTCCCCAGCCCCTTCTGGCTTTTATTCTTACGGTAACCATATTCATACACATACTAGCCATGACAAATTAAACTTAGCCCAAATAAAACATACATCATTCGATTTGGCATGGTTGTCAGCTTGTGGCTGTCCCCCACTAAAGGAAAACTATTGCACAAAGATTCACTTGTATTCACTGCCAGATATGGCTCCGTGTTTACGTATAATGCATGTATGGCTGATTTGAAAGAGGCGGTGGAACAGCTGTGAAAGAGAACAAAATAAACTTGCTGAGAGAAAAGGAATCCTTTTGGAAGGATTTCAGGAAAACACTGAAAAGCCTATCAACTAAAACAGTCCTATTTGATATTATTGAGGAAACATGGAACTTTCTGTATAGAAGCAAAAACAAACTAGGAAACGTATATAAACTGATATGTGAACCAACTCCGATTTTCAATCAAATCTTTTCCTGACAGAATAAAATAGAAATTGACTGTAACTGAAATAATCGTATAGAACGTCACTTTGAACTTGAATAGGGTAATATAGTGCAAATAATACATTAACAGTATGACCCATTTAGACAAAATAATGTACAGTACAGCTTCAATTTTGTTGTAGCTTGGTGTTGCAGCGTTGTAGGAGAGAAGGATTGTTTCCCCCTTTCAGTCCTGAGAGCGGAGGCTGTAGGATTGGGATTTTGTTGTTAGTGAGGAGCAAAGATATGAGTGATCTTGCATAAGTTATGAGCGTAAGTGCTCCATGATACACTGTGGCCAGCACCCTGAAGGTACTGGCGGAAGCTTGCATGTAAATAGTGTCACCATAGTCCAACACAAATAAAAATGTCCATTGCACAAGTTCCTTTCTAACTGACATAGAAAAATCTGATTTGTTTTTAAAATAAAAACCTACGTTTTAATGTGCTGTTTAAAATTGAGCTTTTCATTTAACCAGATGCCACTTAACCATTTATACAAGAGGCACAGGAGTAAACAATTGTGTTGTCAGCATACAGGTGGTGTTTTAAACATTTCTACCAACATCATTTGTGTAGAGTTTAAAAAGGACAGGCCCTAAAATGGACCATGTATGACACCCGTGCAGTCTCTCCTCTCCATGTCATTGTACATTTCGCTCCTGTCATTTCCCATTGCTGTGAGGTGAGAAACAGTTAGTGCAGGCCAGACACACACACACACACACACACGCACACATCATTGGTTTATGCAGAACTGACTGACTGCACTATTCTCAAGTTTAGGTGGGTAGAGAGGACAGGACGCAGAGTTATAATAAAAGTGACTCCAAATCACACAATACATTATTTACCATTCATTTCTATTGGGCACAAAATCATATGAAACGCAACTGAAACTAACTGCAAATGCATCCAACAAGTTTGTCACAAGCTTGATGTAGTCATTGTGTAGTAGGAATAAGGGACGAAATACTAAACTTTTGTGCGGAAAATTACGGAAACAGTAGGGAAAACAGCGCCACTGTCTGCCCCACGGCCGTTGTTTTTGTTTTGTTCATGAAGCAGAGCTGGGGATCCTCGTGCATCGTGGGTAAAAAATAATTGCAGCACTTTTGCTGCTGTTCTATTATGCATGATGTCTGGGGGGGGGAAAAAACTGTGGTCGTTTGTAGTAACGTCTTTGTTGTTGTAATATCGCAAACGGACTGTGGTAATTTCACCATTAAGGATTCCAGCTTTAAATGACTCCTTTTCTTTGTGACCTCTCCTCTCATCTACTCAGAACCAAGTCGATTTAAGTTTTGAATGAATTTGTTGTGTTGATATTTTGCCACCACCGCCTCATAACCCATTCATTTCAACCATAAGTGAGAACATTGTGGAAAATATAAACACATCTTATTGTGAGTAGTACTTCATTTACACCTAATTGAGGTGCAATATGATTACACCCAAACAATTTGAAGATGAAATAACACCCCACGTCAATTGAACGCCTATTCCACGTCGGCTCAACGTCATTTCATACAAATGACGTGGACACGACGTTGATTCAACCAGTGTGTGCCCATTGGGACAGCAGCTGAAATATAATTAAGATGCTGGTGGGCGATGGTTTACAAGATGTTCGTGTGTGCTGGTTGTTGCCATAGGAATCCGTTTCAGTATGACCAGCTTTACCTTTAGATGCCTGCAAAGCCTTATGCTACTGTGAAAGCCCTCGGGAAACGCAATGGGAGGAGTCAAAAAGACTATGATGAACTGCATATAAAAAATATAGGAAATCTAAACGCTACTGTATGGGGCCTGTTTACGTGCTTGTGTACAGCAGCAACCACTACTGTGGGCGTGTGCTATTCATTCCATTAACTGGGTCATTGAAAACGACAACATGAAATTGGATTGCAATCACTGCTCCACAGCTCCAGTTACCATGCGTTGGTGTGAGAGGCCTAATCAGTGGCAGCAAGAGCGTTTTCTCTTGTTGAGATCCTGGGCTGTAGAGAGAGAGAGTTGTGGGAGATGGAGGGAGGAGGGATAGGGCGAGACACAGAGAGAGAGACTGTTGGCTCTGGAGACTGGAGAGCGAGAGAGGGAAGCCAGAGAGAGAGATAGAAAGAGAGAGGGAGGAAATCCCTAGCCCATCAGTGTTGGTGTCATTCCCAGCCCTGTTCTCTGCACCTCATCTGCCTCTCACCTCCAGCTTATAGATCTCGCTAGCCAGGAAGGTGCTGCATCTTTCATGTACAGCCAGGCTGCAGCTTTCCCTTGCCACAACCCTCACATTAAAGAGTGTTCCTATTTCCCCTACTTTGCTTTGTCAGAAAACGTCTCGGGCCCGTGGTATGCTTTAAGGGGAATCGACTTGAAACACTATTAATTCACTGAGCATACACACACACAAGTCTTCATATATTAAATGTATGTATGTGTATGTATGTACATGTAGACTCGGTGAATGAATAGTGTTTTATGTTTGAATGTTCTGAACATTCATTGTAGAAGGCAGAAGATATTTAAATGCACATTCTTTTTGCATTTCAATATCTTCTTCCTTTTCCAATGGAAGTTCAAACAAGACTTGGTTTATTCAAATGAAAGAGGGCAGCTCACTTTTACCGGTTCACTGGCCAAATCCTGAATTGTGTTCCATAATTATAAAACCGTATGATTTGTTTCCGTACAGGTGCAAGCAGTTGACCTACCCAGAGGACCTGCCTCAGATCTCAGTGGTGTTCATCTTTGTGAACGAGGCCTTGTCGGTCATCTTGCGGTCCGTCCACAGCGTGGTCAACCACACCCCTGCACACCTTCTCAAGGAGATCATCCTGGTGGACGACAACAGCGACAGTGGTAAGACGTCTAGTTCAGATGCTTCTTCAGTATAACCATCTAACTGTTCGTTCCCTGTGACTGGACTCAATCAAATGATCAATCAAGTGAAGTTAGAAAGCCCTTGTTACATTTGTCACGGTGCTGCTACTGTTAGCTGACCTAGTGTTTTGCTTCCCATATCTCATTCGAATAACCACAATCCCTGTATTACTGCGTTACTGCATTTTCTTTGTGGCTAATTGCTCCACAAACATTACCTCTCCAATTCATTTTTGTCTCTTTAAAAGTGTACGGTGGAGTCACAAACAAAAGATTGCATCTGTTTGTGTGTGGGAAAAGTGCCAAAGGAGTCAATTCCCTTATAAAATAAATGAACAGCCGTGTTCGAATAAGTCAAGTTACACAAAATACATTTCTAACTTAAGTGTGATTCTCTCTTTCTCTCTCCCCCTCTCTCTCTCTGTGTGTGTTGATTGTGCGTGTGTTCAGAGAAGAGAATGAACGAGGGCAAAGTAGAGAGGAATGGAGAACCCTTGGGGGTGTGCTCTTAAACACTGTTAGTGAGGTCTCTATCCCCTGTTGAACTGATGTGCAGTGCACAGCCTTCATTGTGATTTGGTCAACATGGGGCTTTGGTTGCTTCCACACACCTGCATGGCCCCTGGCAGCCGGCCCCGCTCAGCCACGACTCCCAAAATCCTGCCTGTTTCAGAGAGGGACAATGAACTAGATTCCAGCCGACACTTGGCCCTCCATCACTTGGCATGGAGCTGGATTTAAGTCCCAGTTTCTCCCCGGCAGGCGTAGAGAGGACGCACAAATAACGTACTGAAAGAGGACCAAGTAAGAGTCAACATTGGCACCTGCCCACTCTCCATGTAGAGGCTCTTAAATGGGCATCCATTTAAACCAAATAAAGTAGGCACAAATGGGAGCCGCGGCAAAATACCAAACCAAGTACTCCCCCTATCCATCTACCCCAATATTTACTGGTTGTGATTGGTGATGATAATTTGTGCAGATGTTTAAGCTGTTCTCTCCAGTAACAGACTATTAATATGCAGGCTAGGCTACTTGACCTTTTCTTGCTGGCTATGCCTGTCACCTCTCATTTGACCACGGCTCTGAGAAATGACTAGAGGTAAGGCACAGAGGCTCACTTGGTGCATAATGAATCACACTCAGGGAACATCCCACTGGGCACAAACTGGTTGACTCAACGTTGTTTCCACGTCATTTTAATGACATTGCGTTGAACCAACTTGGAATAGACGTTGAATTGTCTGTGCCCAGTGGGATGTTTGCCTTGTCTTTGTGACATATCCTTTAGCTGGGACAGAGAGTGACATTTATTGGGCTGCTCCTTTGCCTTAGTGAGTGCCGGGCGTGCGGGGAAACCAAATGCTTGTTCTACTTGATGAAGTTTAGCTTGCTGTGTATATCATACAGTAACAGTCCCAAACACTCATTCATTGTTGCAGCTTAAATATTATCAGAAGGACAATGTTTAATAGGCCTTCTGGAATATGGCAAGTAAATTAATAACTTAATGGTTCATATAATGAAAATAGCATCCCAGCTGGCACATTTGGTTCCATGGAAGTTGATGGAACATACGTTTTTGGTTTCCCATTGGTTCTGGGGCGTTAAGTTTCCTGAATGGTAAAACATAATGTTTTTTTAAATGTACTGAGAACAGAAGGGCAAATTTCACCTGTTCTGGGAACGTTTATTTTTAGGTTGCAGGGAGGTTCTGAGAACGTTTTACTATGGCTCCTTGAAAGTTTTCCTGGGAGATTCTATTAAGAACTGAAAATTATTAATGTTCTGAGAACATGTTTCAATAACAGTTTTAATAACACTGTTAGCTTAGTTTGGGTTAACTGTTTTGAACTCCAAGCACAGATAGGATACATGGAAATTCATTTGCTTAGGCATTAATCATGCAATTAAAGGTGTTGATTTTAGTCTTTTCAAACAGACCCCATTTTAAAGGAAACAAACACTCATTAACATGAATTGAGGCCAGTTAGTGCGCGCGGCCAACACACCTGAACACACTTAACAAGATAGAAGATGGAGAAAGTTTGGTTGACGCTGAGAACAGAATGTGTATGTTTCTAAATAAAAAAAAATTGCTACCTGGGCATCCTACACCATTCCCAGAATCTGGTGTTTTGTTTGTATGCAAAAGAACCGTAGGACAACCACACTCTCACCAAGCTCTAGGAAACATATGGTTCTCAGAACGGTATGTGCTAGCTGGGATCTGTTGAACTGCAGCGAAAATGAGTACAGCTCATAACGTGACATGAGAGCTTAATCCAAATACAAGTGGATTGCAGTTGATCATCAAGACAAGAAATATGACCAATCTCTCCTCTCTCTCTCTCTCTCTCTCTCTCCCTCTCTCTCTCTCTCTCTCTCTCTCTCTCTCTGTCAGTGGTATAGGCTATATAAGTTATGTATTATATGACGTAACCCGCTGCCAATTGGCCTTAATCAACATGGCTACACACTGGCCTTTGATCTCTGGTGACCCCGCAGGACGTATTTGGCAATAGGCATCGTCGAGAAGTCATACATCAAAATAAACCACTTGATATATGCAGATGAAAATGTGTAAGCCTTTAGAGGGATCAAATTAAACCAATGCATGTGAGAAAAATCTATCAGACACAGCAGAAGGCCTCTCACAATCTGACCATTTCACCCTGAAATCCTTTGGCTCCCTGTATGGTGAAATATGTATTCATTCCACATTCACAGTATGATGGATAGTTATTTATTCTTTGCTGTTTTGCACCGCCGATCCCTTTAAAACGTAGTCCATGGTTCATAATTCTCCAGTGCCACGGATGCAATCCACATTTCTATTTGTTTGCTGGGCACCAGAGGGGATCCTATAACGTTTCTCCCCCCAGCAGAACAGCCATGCAATTATTGCACTTGTTGTTGGGTTCCATAATCTTTTAGCTGCATCAGTGGTGCCGCAGTTTTCACACAGCTCACAAGCCATTCTAGTGAACTTAAACATAGACAAACAGAAAAAAAGCCCAGGAAAACGTTCAACTAGGGTGTAGAGGTCAGATCGCAGTCGTCTATCGCTACGGCCCAGAGTTCTTTATGGTCAGATCACATGATCAGGGAAAAACATTTGGCTCTAGTCGTTGGTTGTCTGTTAGTGTCACATTGTAGTCAAAGGTTGCTTAAAGGCGCAATCAGCAGTTGCTACAAACATGTTTGGACTTAGAAATGAATGACATGTACCCATTCTTGAAGAATATGACTTATAATATAAATGCCACAATAGCTTTGTTCAACTGTCGTATCCCATCAGAACCCACATGTAAACTTGTTTTACCCCAATGTTTGTGAACTAACACTATGTAGCCTCAACACATGGTTCAAACTCTAATGTTTATATCATGGTTGGTCAATCCTTGCATAGCTCCATAGCTCTGCCTATGAATTTGAGAGTGATTACATTTCTCCAGCCGCATCCCTCAGCTTTTTTAGCAAACCAGGGGTGCGGAGGCAGCTTTGTAAATGTTTCTACTGATGATTGCCACTTTAATGTTATAGGCAGACCAGCTTTACCCATTCTGACAAAAAGTACTGAACACACCTCCAATGACAGCACCTCCTCTATCCAACTGAGACCTGCAGATTAGACCAGGTGTTCTTTCAGAGGTTGATTTATGTACAGAGCAGGCGTCAGCTCCAGGCGACAGCTCCAGGCGTCAGATCCATTATGAAGCGTTGCTCGCCCTTACTATTCTCTCTCTCCCATAGAAGGTAGAGCACTCAGCAACCTGGGAGGAGAACCTCAAACACTCACAAATCCTCCAAAAACATTAGGTGGGCTCAGTCAGTCAGTCGGGCCATTTGTGGAACTGCTTGTTCGCCTCACAGACTTTATTTACAGGTAAGACAGCGACACGGAAAGAAAGCCAGGCTCATCCCTTTGAGTAGAGTGAAGGGAGAGGGAGGGAATGTTTTTACAGTACAGAAATAATAGTCATCTGTGTTGTGCTGGGTCGCTCTAGTTCTACTTTTACGTAACTCGTGATGCTGAGCTCTGTTGTGTTCTTCTTGGGGAAATTCATGACCCCATTTTTATTCAGACAAACAATGCTAATTGATCAAACAACACTTTCTGCAAACTATGCATTTGCGGTGAAGCCAATACTTTGTGTTTCTGTTTTCCAACAGAACTGATTCTCTTTTTCTTGTCTCTCCAGTGGAGCTGAAGTTCAACCTGGACCAGTATGTGAACAAGCGTTACCCAGGCCTGGTAAAGATCGTCCGCAACAGTAAGAGGGAGGGCCTGATTCGAGCCAGGATACACGGCTGGAACGCTGCAACAGCCCCGGTCGTAGGCTTCTTTGATGCCCATGTAGAGTTCAACACTGCCTGGTAAGAACTGTGCTTCATCTTCATACACTCTTCATTCTCCTTTTCCCTCTTGGGGTTCATGTTAGAGTGCAACGGTTGTAGTCCTACATAATCATCAATGAAATATGCGGGTCGCTCCTTAAGCATTTTGATTAAGCGTCAGCTAAACAGTGCTTACGCTACGAGGAATTCTTACTGAGGCAGCACATTCAGGGAATATGACCTTCCTTTTGAAGGAGTTAGAACAGTTTATAAGCTTTTCCTCATCACTCCTGAACTGTGACTAATGGCCAATAGAAAATACACTGTGTGGGTTTCAATGATGGTACTGTTACTGTACTGTGCTGTCCTGTAAGTCGCTGCCATTTTAACGGTGGTGGCAGAATAAAATAATAGAGAACAGCTCAAATGTTGTGTTTGCCACACTGTTCCCACCCTCCTCAGGCCTTAGACTTTAGTCTTATAAGCAGGATGGGGGTCTCAACCCAATGTCTGGCTGACAGTCATGCTTACCACCAAACATGTCACTCAAGCGCATTGTAATTGGCACCTAATTCGAGCCTGTCATCCTGTCAGGCTTTTTAAGACTGAGTGTGTGTGGTGTGTTCCTGGGGAAGCTAGGGAGAAGCTGCGGGGAAGCTGGGTGAGGGCTGGAACCGAAAGTTTGGGTAATAAATTGTTTCTCTGCCTCCCTGGTTGTAGCTCAGGTACTTCACCTAACAAGATATTGCCATTGCTTCATAACTCAAACATCAGACAGAACAGGAAGAGAAGACCGATGACCAATATTTGCCAAATATATGTACATATCACTTCAATAAAAGTGTGGTTAAATATCTTGTTCAAGAGTATTGAATGCCATCATTTGTAATGAATAGGGCCTAGAGTTTCCCTGGACCAGGAAAATCTAGGGCCTGGAGTGAGATCACAAGTGAGGTCACATGGTCATAAAAACTCCTTGTCCCCTCCTCCCTAGATATGAGTAAACGACTATGTGATTCCTACACACGTGACTATAATAAATCAACATACAGCATTAAAGGTAAAAAGGCTCAAGGCCCTCTGAGTTTAGACTAGTCCTCCGGAGGAGGATCTCATGTACCTTGATCCTGGACCAGGAGGGCTTTTAGTTTACTGTGATCTGATCCGCTATACATTCATCACCGCCGACCTTTCAACTTCTGGGCGGAGGAGAATCTCATGTACCTTTATCCTGGACCAGGAGGGCTTTTAGTGGGAACTTAATGGCCACTCCAAACCCAGCTGTCTCTGCCAGCCAGCCAGCTACATGGGGGAGTCGGTTGGTTGGTTTCATCAGGAGTTGGAGTGAGTGATGATAATTGATTCCCTGGTGGTTCCCTCATCTGTTTCCCCATCTGCTCCTGAAAAAAATGGATGTGCTTTTCCGTCCCCTCACCACCCTTTCACCTCCACAGGAACCACCCTCATTGTTTCTGATGTTCGCTCTCTTGTTGTACATGCAGGGATCAGTCTGAATTTCTTTTGACTTAGTTCACCTGCTGCCTTTGTGACTCACACACACACTTCACGTTTCACTTTTTTATAGTGTGGCTCCTTTGTTTGGTACAGCAGCCGTTCATTTGTTTTACATGAGTCTACATTATATTTGTACATCAGCTTATGAAATGTACAACTGTGCCCTTGGATTCGACATATTCTCTCAAAGAAGCCATAGAATGTAGAAAAAAAGAATGATATAGATGAGATGAAAAACGTCAGGCACTACATCACTCTAGGAAACATGTTTTGGTTAATCCTTGGCATCCGACCGCAAGGCGCTAAAGAGGGTACGGCGTACGGGCCAGTACATCACTGGGGCCGAGCTCCTTGCCACCCAGGAACCCTATACCAGACGGTGTCAGAGGAAGGCCCTAAACATTGTCAAAGACTCCAGGCATTAAACTGTTCTCTCTGCTACCGCAATGCAAGCCGTACCGATGCACCAAGTCTGGAACCAACAGGGCCCTGAACAGCTTCTACCCCAAAGCCATAACACTGCTAAATAGTTAGTTTAATAGTTAACCAAATAGCTACCCGGACTATCTGCATTGAACTTTTGCACTAACTACTGTTTATTATCTTTCCTGTTGCCTGTTGTAGTCACTTTATTCCTACCTATATGTACATATCTACTTCAATTACCTCATACCCCTGCACATCGACTCGGTATTGGTACCCCGTGTATATAGCCAAGTTATCGTTACTCATTGTGTATTCATTATCACTTTTATTATTACATGTCAATACTTTTCTATTATTTCTCTATTTTCCTTCTCTCTACATTGTTGGGAAAGGCCCGTAAGTAAGCATATCACTTTTAGTCTATACCTGTTGTTTACGACGCATGTGACAAATACAATTTGATTGAAATTGATTTGTGTTGCACACAGCACATTTTTTGGCCCTTCAACTGTGAGTGTGCTTCTGTGTTTGCACAGAGCTGAGTATATAGATTTCAGTGTGAATAGCAAAAAATATGACACGTGTTGAATGTTCAGTATGTGGTGTATTGTGCTGCTGGCCCTTATTCAAATACTAGAAGAAACCTTAGATGTGTCCATTCGTTGCAATCACAAGCCCCTCTATTCATCATCATATGAATATGCATTATGGCACATACATAAGTGATAGGTGAGATGGATTGTTCCCCTGCTTTTTGTCATGAGGCATAGTGAATTACCCTGTTAGAGCTAGTAATGTATGCAGGCTTCCAGTTTTCTGAGCCAAGTGAATGTGCTGGCACTCTGAAGCCAAGAAACTGTCCAGTTGATATTGTTTACCCTTAGTATAGAATTGATTATACACATACGGAATTCTAGGATAGTTTGATATAATTGCATCATAAATGTACTTTGACACTCAATTTCCTTGAACCCATGTTGGTTTATTAAGTATGAATAGTTCACGTTTGAATAGTTTTCATTGTTGGAATGGATGGAATATATTTACATTCAGTTTGACATTTTCTCGATGGGTAGATGTTATATCATTGCATTGCGTTATTGCTGTATCATCTAAGCTTACACAGTGCTTTCCTTCCCTCCAAAGCCATAGCAGTACAACTATACATCCAATGCTGAGAAACAGGGTCGTCCATTCCGAGGCGAACGTTCTAATTCCGCTAACCTCCTTTTTTCTGTAAATACAATTAATGTGGTGGAAATACGACAGGGTTGTAATGAGCATTCGTGCATCTTGAACTCTCAGCTCACAGTGGGAGCAGCCTCAGATAAATGTATATTTATTTGTTTTTTGAATTCTGCACTGTTGCAATCAGGTTATTAATGATTAATTATTAGTCCATGCGAGCGGTTTATGTGTGTGGGGGAAGATTAAAGGCTGTGGGTGTTGGATGTAGGCTGCATGGCTGTAATGAAATGCACAGGTCACAACCCCACGCTTTGATGGTGCTGTGATGCTGCTACACCTTGTGATCCCACCGTTTCCCAGGATTCAGATTGAGGTCAGAGAATGGAAAGTAGGAAAAATAAGAGACTGTTCCAACCTCTTCCAAGGACCTCTCAATTGGTTTGGATTGTGTGCTTTGCATTCGTTGTTCAGAAAATTGAAATATATTTGAATAGGATTCAATGAGGTGCTTTTCTTGGATACATTTGTGAACTAAACACTTGATTTCCAAAAAAATGTAAAAAAGGGTAGATAAGATATCATAGACCTTATACTGAGTAGTTCCTTTTTTCATTGTGCAAAACAGTTTAAAAATCAGACATATTTTGACACTTGTGGTCTCTTCTCAAAGCTTGTATCTCTTTTAGTGGATATAATGAGCTCAGTCTGCTTGCTGTGCAAGTGTGCTAAAAGTATTATTTTTCATTTAACAGTACTGAGCTTTGGAAACAATGTGGCCCTTTTTTCACAGCTAAATTGAAACATGCCTTACCTTTCTTCTTGCTCTGACTGACTGGTCTTGGTTCAGTGTTTATCCGTCTTGAAACATGCCTTACCTTTCTTCTTGCTCTGACTGACTGGTCTTGGTTCAGTGTTTATCCGTCTTGAAACATGCCTTACCTTTCTTCTTGCTCTGACTGACTGGTCTTGGTTCAGTGTTTATCCGTCTTGAAACATGCCTTACCTTTCTTCTTGCTCTGACTGACTGGTCTTGGTTCAGTGTTTATCCGTCTTGAAACATGCCTTACCTTTCTTCTTGCTCTGACTGACTGGTCTTGGTTCAGTGTTTATCCGTCTTGAAAGGAGGAAAGATGGCGTAACGCTTACACAGTGAGTGCTTCACAAACCACACACTAGGCGGGCATCCAAAAATACAGAATAGACAGAGATTTATGCTGCTAATACTACAGTATTATCAGCTTTTCTCCCCAAGCATATATACCTACCAGGTCAACTGAAAATGATCAAAGTAATATCAAGACATAAAAGCTAAAGGTAGATAGTATTGCAAGCTCCTAACCTCTATAACGATATTGCCAAAACCTTATTCAGTGGACCTGACACTGTAACTTTCAATTCAGTGTGAATAATGATCCCTACAGATGTAGAATCTTAATTTGAGACAGTTTGCTACAGCAGGAAAATACTGTAGTGCTGCAGCAACAGGAAATGTGAATTATTATGTGTATTATATGCATATGCGCATTTTTATAGGGGTTGATACATTTCGTAACGGAAAATCATGTCTGAAATTTCAAAGTGGAAATTACAAACTTCAAAAGCATTTTTAAACCTCAAATACATGAAAGGTTTTTAATTTCCCGTTCTCCTGCAACAGGGTGATCAATTTAAGATCCTACATCTGTACATTTCATTCAGAACAGTCATTTTTACAGGAGTAGTATTGACTAATATGAATATTTTTGCTACAGATTCATGCATTATCTATCCAAAACAGCCCTGAAGACAACTGTGTGACTGGGTAGTCCAAGATCTGTGCACAGTGTGCAGTCTTAATGTGCTAGAACATGGCTGGAGGCGATGAAAGGCTTCTCACATGCAGACACGCACACACACACACACACACACACACACACACACACGCACACACACACACACACACACACACACACACACACACACACACACACACACACACACACACACACACACATACACATACACATACACATACACATACACATACACACACACACCCACACACTCTTTCTCTCTCTCTCTCTCTCTCTCACACACACACACACACACACACACACACACACACACACACACACACACACACACACACACACACACACACACACACACACACACACACACACAAACAAATGTGCATGCACACCCACGCTCACACACATTCTCGCTCTCGCTCTCTCTCTCTCTCTCACACACACACACAAAAACAAATGTGCATGCACACACATACTCACATCTACTGCGCTCATAAAAACTACAGTAGGTCACAATGAAACCCCCTCGACTTTCTACATGGGCAACTCACGTGTTCTGGTGCATTAACCTGTAAACGAATGAAACAGATCCTGTTTTAGGCACTCAGCGCCTGCAGTTCTGTGGCTGCATGGTTGTGAATGAAGCTAGATTCCATTATCTGATAAATCTGTGTTTGAGAAACTTTCCCAATTCAAGATGTGTCACACAGGAATTCCATTAATCTGTAAGAATGGAGTCGTAATCTCAGCGGCCTGCATTCTGGGCTCTGTGCAGAGGACAAAGGTAGGACAGATAAGGAGAGGAGCCATCCTCAGAAGATGGCATGTAGACTTAAGTACGCACAGATTGAAATCAGGGCATTTTTATCCTGCCATATGATGCTGCTCAACCCCAGGCAGGTGTGTTTCCTTAGGTCAGGAAAATAAGTGTTGATCACAATATTAGACATCTTCCATTGGTTTTGAGTGGGTTAAAAACACACAGGGCTGTTTATTTTTTTGCATGTAGACATCAAGTAAACAACTCACAAAATGTTCCATTTGTCCAAAACGTCTGTACATGTATATGTTGAAAAAGGCTTGAGACCAGACCAGGTAGTAATAAAATGAGAGAAGCTCCAGAAAAACAATGAGACCTATTGCGACAATGTATTTGAACAAGATTACATGAGTCATCACTGAGGGAAAAAACCCACTACTTGAATATGAAACCAAATTGAATCTGGCCCGATGTGGGTGAATAACCGTCACGGAGATGGTGCATATGAAATGAAAGGAGAAGAAGTGGGTGGGGGGGGGTAAAAAACCTCATCAGTCAAACCTGATCCCTCATTGTTTCTGAGATACCCGGTGAGGTAGCTAGTGTTGGGCACGCTGCTAGCTAGCGCTGGGCTGCTACAGTACTGTCGAGGGACAGGTGAAGATGAATGACTGATGGAGTGTACTGGAGAAGATGGGGCATCTGAGTTCTCAAGGTTAGAGAATGCATACAGGATCCACCAAAAGCAAGATCTCAACATGTGGTAGATATACTCTATTCATCCTTGCCTATCCATGTTAGGCACTTGGCAATATGACGCTTACAGAAGGTTGTTGAGGGAAGTAAAACTTGGCCTACTCATTCTAAGTAGAATTAACTCCATATAATATTTATTTGCTGGCTGAGAAATAACATATTGGCAATAGATATCTCAAAAATAACCTGGGGATTAGGGCTACACAAACATCCTAGCGTTTAATGACTCTAAATGCAGACGTTTTCAATTCAAGTGTTCAGTGACAATAAGTTAGCGGTGCAATATTTTTTAGCACCTTTCAATTATCACGTTTTATTACTTCATCGTTCAAGTTTGACTGTTCAAAGCACATACGGTAAATTATGTTTGTGCGAAAATGTAGCTCATCAACACATTTCTTTACCTGGACACTGGCCAACTTTCCAACAGCAGATGGGGAAGTCAACCCCTCTCCCACACATACTTTTGTCCTTTCCATTACACCTTAAAGTAAGTAGAGGCCCAGGTCTCTCATATGCCAATCTTCCCGAATGAGATGGGAAGGTTTTTACAATCACGCCGCTCTTATTAAATGATTGCTTTTACTTAGTAGTGCATCTGTCAGTCATTTTTTTTACCGGAAACCCACTTATAGCTCCATTTGGATCCATTCCCTGCACTCTTTCCACTACCCTGATGTGATAAAGAATACTTCTGCTTCTGGAAGATAAATGGGTTTGGTTTTTAAAGAAATAGAGAGAAAGGGGAGGAAGAGAGAGAGAGAGAGAAGGGGATAGAGAGAGAGTTGAAGAAAACATGGTGAGAGCGATAGAGGATGAGAATGGAGGGAGATGAGGGAGAGGGTATTCTAAAGAGTTACGCTAATTATGGATCATAATTGCAGCCTGACAGATTGAAAATTGTACGAAATGCAGCTTCTAGGTATGAGTAGTTGCTCTAAAGCTGTACTGAAGCAGACCTGACATTAGACAGATGATCAAAGTACATGTATAGCCAGGGCTAACACCATGGCAAATGAATTGACAGAGACCCTTATTCCCCTTCCATCTACCCAAAGGTATCAGCATGCATGCCATAGGCCAAGGGAGTAGGACATGAATGGAACAAACACATACACACTGTAGCCAGCCACTTCAATGACTAGGGGACAACAACACCAAGGGTGCTGCACACAGTTTGATGTACTCTGACACCGAACGTGCCAAGCAAAACACCCTAGAGTAAGCCCCTGTTGAAGACTTTGGCAGGCTTTTGGAAAAAGGCTTTTATTGAGAATGTCTGGCAACCCTGTAGATGAGAAATAAAGATCTCGAGGAAGCCAACACTGCTTCTTTTTTTTTATTGCTGGCCATATGTATTTCATTTATTTCTCTGCAGTGTTTTAAAGCGATGTTGATGGATGATTGTTTGATGGTTGTGACAGTGTCACAGTACAATAGCTCAACCCTGATGTCTCTCTTCTCTGATCAAAGGGCGGAGCCTATCCTGACCAGAGTGAAGGAGGACCACACCCGGATCATCCTCCCGGCCATCGACAACATCAAGTTCAACACGTTCGAGGTGCAGCAGTACGCCAACGCGGCCCACGGCTACAACTGGGGCCTGTGGTGCATGTACATCATCCCCCCCCAGGAGTGGCTGGACAAGGGCGACGAGACAGCCCCCATCAGGTAACACACCTCACCATAGTTGAGCACCCCCTCCATTTTGACGAGGAAACCTTGATATTGGGTCATTAGTGTAATTTCATACAGTGAGCACTGTACATGACTTTGGTCTACAGTGTTCATTGGTGCTGTATTGTATGGAATAAATGTTATCACTGTAATCATAGAGTTGATTATTACAGTAAATATTCACCTAGGAGCCTCAGGTAAATCATGTTTTATGTTTTTTTTTATATGTTCAGCATTATTATTATGTCATATTATCTAAATTACACAGAAATAGTCATATATTTCTCCGGACATGTGTTTGGCTGGGGCAAGGTCATGGCAACACACACAAATCAGGTCATAAAATAGTTGTAATTAATTATTCATACAGCCCCTAATGCTGTGTCTGAAGACTGGAGGTGACTGCTGAGCCATGTGCTATGGGCCATTTGTCTTCTGGTTGAGACATTAAAGCATGATTTAGCTTATGATTAAAATTTAACACAATGTCAGAAGCCAACCAACAGAGACAGAAGAGACAATATGAGACTTCTCCTCTGATGAAAATGTCAATCAGACTGTTCTGACATCATGGCTATGCTACTTTGCTGATCACTATTTGGATCACAACCGAACCATGCTTTGCCAGTTAGAGACAGAAATGTTAAGCACTGGAAATAATGTTAAGCAGAGCTCTGTTAAGCGGTGTTACTGTTGCCCCCCCGAGACAGATTAAATGGACATACAGAACAAGCATGAAAAACTCAACTTTTCTTATTAAATATTGTAAGAGGATTCCTTTTCATATGGACTACAGTAACCCAATTGTTTCTGTTGTAAGATATTTTATCAAGTTCATGAGATGTCGAAATGTTTTGTCAAAAACAGCAGTGGGATGGCTGCAAACATTGCAGGTGCTATTTGCCGTCCTGTTATTGACACTCCGCGCCTCAAGGGGCAGGTGGTGTGTGTTGGCTGTGCTGATCTCTATTGGAGATCATTTCTGTACTTGTTTCCTAAATCTCTTTGCCCATCAACAATAATGTAGTGTAGGCCTATGGCTTTTCAGAGCTCAGGTGTTTGGGCATCCAAAAATAGATCCACAACAGTGCCTTCAGAAAGTATTCATGCCCATTGACTTATTCCACATGTTGTTGTGTTACAGCCTGAATTCAAAATGAATTAAATTGTTTTTTCTTCTCACCCATTTACTCACAATAATCCATAATGACAAATTGAAAACATGTTTTTATTAATGTTTGCAAATGTATCAAATGAAATACAGAAATATAATTTACATGCAGTAAGTATTCACACCCTTGAGTCATTACATGTTATATTCACCTCTGGCAGCGATTACAGCTGTGAGTTTTTCTGGGTACGTCTCTAAGAGCTTTGTATAGCTGGATTGTGCAATATTTGCACATTATTCTTTTTTAAGCTCTGTCAAGTTGGTTTTGATCATTGCTAGACAGCCCATTTTAAGTGTTGCCATAGATTTTCAATCCAATTTAGGTCAAAACTGTAACAAGGCCAATCAAAATATTTAATGTCACCTTGGAAAGCAACTCCAGTGTATATTTGGCCTTGTGTTTTAAGGTGAAAGGTGAATTTGTCTCCCAGTGTCTGTTGGAAAGCAGACTGAACCAGTTTATCCTCTAGGATTTTGCCTGTGCTCAACTCTATTCCACATATTTTTATCCTAAAAAAAACTCCTTAGTCCTTGCCGATGACAAGCATACCCATAACATGATGCTGCCACCACCCATGCTTGAAAATATGAAGATTGGTACTCAATGATGTGTTGTTGAGGATTTGACCCAAACAAAATGCTTTGTATTCAGGACATAAAGTTAATTTCTTTGCCACATTCTTTGCAGTTTTACTTTAGTGCCTTATTGCAAACAGGATACATGTTTTGGAATATTTGTATTCTGTACTGGCATTTCACTCTGTAATTTAGGTTCAGTTTTCTCCTATCAAGGTCAACTTCTTCAGGATCGGTGTCCCGTCCACAAAATGGTTGAGCTAACGAGGTTGTATGTAACAAGAACATTTCCCAAGTCTGTAACCGTTTTAAAGTCACCATTGGGGAAATTCCTGAGCGCATTCCTTCCTCTCCGTCAACTGAGTTAGGAAGGACGCCTGTATCTTTGTAGTGCCTGGGTGTATTGATACCCCATCCAAAGTGTAATGAATAACTTTATCATGCTCAAAGGGATATTAAATGTCTGCTTTTTTTCTTTTTTTTTACCCATGTACCAATAGGTGCCCTTATTTGTGAGGCATTGGAAAACCTCCATGGTACTTTGTGGTTGAATCTGTGTCTGACATTCACTGCTTGACTGAGGGACCTTACAGATAATTGTATGTGTGGGGTACAGAGATGAGGTAGTCATTCAAAAATCATGATAAACACTATTTTTGGACACAGAGTGAGTCCGTGCAACTTATTATGTGACTGGACATTTTTACTCCAGAAATTATTTATGCTTGCCATAATGAAGGGGTTGAACACTTATTAACTCAAGACATTTCAGTTTTTCATGTTATATTAATTAGTTACACGTTCTTAAAACATAATCCCTCTTTGACATTATGGGGTATTGTGTGTAGGCCAGTAACAATACATCTCAATTTATCCATTTTAAATTCAGGCTGTAACATAACAAAATGTGGAAAAAGTAAAGGGGTGTGAATACTTTCTGAAGGCACTGTAATAGCAAAAACGTCACTTTTATAAACTTTGACTGACTGAAAAACATCATAAAATAAGAAAAGGAGGTGAAAAACCAGACCGAGGATGAGTGTGTAAGCAGTTTGCCCAATGGAAAAGGGAGATTTCTGCAAGATATCTATAGAGCAGTGATTGCGCAGATGTTGGTTTGTGTGTGTGTGTACGTGTGTGTGTTTGTCTTTCTTCCTTACCCCACATAATAATTTCATAAAGCACACTCCATGCAGATTATTTTGGGAAGACAAAACTCTGCAATTATCGTCTAAACACGACTATATGCAAACAAATATAAACGCGCACAGCATCCTTGACATCCTTAAACAACCTCCTTTTGAATAATAACACAGTGTCAATGAATCATTATAGAGTTCCCTCTTCATCCTTCCTCTCTGATAACCTCCTCCCGATAACATACAGTAGGGCCAGCCGTACAGAACTGCACTCTCCGCTGTGCATGTTAATGTATGGCGTACTAGGCTCCATGCTGCAGTAGACTACAGCTACCCACTGATCAGATTGAAAATAAGCTTTTTGACTCTGTTTGTCATCGCACATCATGGACTGCTATATTTTTATATGACATTTTTATGAAGTCTATGTCATAGAGCACTAAATGCAATGGCTAAAGGCAGTAAAAGCAAGCCTACGGTGACAGTGGCCCGGAAATAAAAACACCTTTAGAGACCTAGAGAGAGCAGGCTGGAGTGGAGAGGAGAGTGGCCCATCCATCAGGCCAGCACAGGTGGCTCTCACATGGAGGTTTGTGTGTGTGTGTGTGTCTGACAGTCTATATTTACTAGAGGACCTTGTCCCCATCATAGATTCCCTCTTATACATCCCTAAAGCAATGCCCCCCCCCCCCCCCCCCCCCGACCACTAGCCTACCTGCCACCCCTCTTCCTTGAAGAGCTTTATAGACCCAGTTCTATTGTATTATGGAGATGTCTCTGGAAGCTGGTCCTCTTGATGTTTTAACACAGACACGTATGGAAAAATGCATATCTGAAGATATACCAAACGCTGAGCCTGTGGTATTTTCACAGAATGTCTGCGTGAACTTGTACCCCACATGTAGATGTACAATTAAGAAAGAAGAATGGTGTTCTCCGTATTGTAAAATGCATTGTTACTCAGGAGTTTTCCCAGGTTAATCATGCATAGATTTTTGTGTTAAATTAAATTAAATCAAATCAAGTAAACAGTGTATCGGCCTGCAGTGTAGCCCAGGGTGCAAACAGCCTGGTGTGCAGTAATTATTACCATTATTATGAATCCTGTTTTTTTTAGTAAAGGGTCTACTCAACAGAGTGCACTGGTTAGTCACTGAGGCTGATCAAGACAGTGACAGGGGAATGAACACTGTTTTTAAAAGCCTCTCTCCATCTCTGTCTTTTCATCTAGGACACCAGCTATGATCGGCTGCTCCTTTGTGGTGGACAGAGAATACTTTGGCCAGATCGGCCTCCTCGATCCTGGCATGGAAGTCTATGGAGGCGAGAACATTGAGCTTGGCATGCGCGTGAGTACAACACTGGCTCATTCTGCTTATTGAATACGTCCACATTCTTTTGATAGAATCAAATGAACACATTTATCTTTGAGAAGTTACAACATGAAGGTACAAAATCATAATCACACCAAAAAGTAGTTAGAAGTGCCATTGGAAGTTGAGGTTGTTAACAAGCCTATTCAGCTAAAGCGAGTGGGATTGGAAAGGAAAGAGTAGTGTGCTGGAACATAATACCAGTAATTACAAATCCAATATTAGGTACAGCGCCGGCTCACTTGGAAAGTCCTATTGAAATGACTTATTGTGTTTATATTCCCTTCTTTGGAATGGCTCACGATTAAGTTTCCTTGTGTTTTGTAGAATACGGGTAGTAGCTTAAGATACAATACCCAAAGGCGTCAACTGAGAGATGTTAGAAATATGTTTCTCAGACGGGAGGGAAAATCCTTAATGCAAATATTTCAGTCAACCCTATGGCTTTAAAGCCCTATTCTGAAAATGATCATCTCTTTGCAGCTGCTTTGAGTTGAATTTAACGCTTCATGTGAGCAGAGGCTTGGTTGAAGAATTGGTCGCGTTTTTAAATTCAGAAAATGTTTCTCCTCAGCCAAGTGGAACCACAATCTAAACTCACTCTGGGCTTATTGGAATGAGACGTGCTTGAAAAAGTATCCTTCATTAATGTCATCACATCCAGTTTAAAATCTTCAGATTGCTTGAACGGTGCTTCAGAAGGGTTTCTGCAGCCTTTGGAAATGCACTTCAGAGGCGAGATAGATCTTGGTTGTTTTATTGATAACTCAACCCCTCTGAGGAACCTGGACAGAATATTATAGTAGCTGATGACCGTCTCAAAGTCCTCATCATTCTAAATGGACTAGCATGACCTCATAAATAGAAAGGATTTCCCGCTGAATAGTAAGAGACATTCAGGCAACAAGTAAATGGTTGTTTCAGGTTTGTTACCAGTGAACAGTCCCATTCTTCATTGAGCCTAATAGTAATTCCAATGTTCAGTACGCCACCCCCGAATTTCAGTCTTCAAGGTTAAACTCTGTTTTGTTATTCACCGGACCTGCCATTATGCAGCAAACCATGCCACTGAGTGGTCGGTTCATAGGGTAGGAGATTGATTCAGATACGGCCACTAAATAGAGTGTTATATGAAACCCACTGGAGTGTGTGTTTTATACTGATGTACTCCACTTTGTCATTCTGCTCCATTGAATGACTTGCGTCAGGTCTGACATTTGCACAATGCTTACATAAAGTAATTGCACTCTCCTTGATTCAGGCAATAATAACACCAATGTCACAAATGTCGTAACATAACAGTCTCTCTTTGTCTTTCCCCATAATGCCTATGCAAATACTTGTACCTTTTCTTCTCTAGTTCTGTCATTGTGAGGAAAATGAAACAGATATACCTGTATAAGAATGGCTGAATAACAAACCAACTGTGATTCACCACCATAAATACTGTATTGTACAGCTTCTAATGGAATGGAGATGGGCTTCTCTGTTGCATGGGGCATTTATGTCTCTGAGGCCATCTCATCGATTGATAGAGAGAAGATGCTGGGTTCACAGGCCACAGTGGTCTTCTGTGTGGTAGAGGAGATCTTGGGGTAAGCAGTAGCTGAATAAAACAAAGTCATCGGAGGGAATCAAGATCAGAAGTGTATGATCTTATTGAATTCTTTCAATGTACGGTATCAGTGGCGGTCAGTGATGTTTAAGATGAGGGAGGACAACTTTGTTTTTGATGAGCTTGGCCTTATTTCTATTACAGCATATTGGATGACTGTCATTCATATTCCATTCACCCAGTTCAATGTTACAGCTATAGGTTTAGGCTACTACATGACACTATACTTTTCCATATACCCATCATGAGGTTGCTCCAACCTAGCCTATGAATGAAAGTTTACAATGTATACAGAACAAAAATATATACAGTACCAGTCAAAAGTTTGGACACACCAGTGAAGAATGGGACAACATTCCACAATCAACAGCCTGATCAACTCTATGCGAAGGAGATGTGTCTTGCTGCATGAGGTCCAAAGGGTGGTCCACACCAGATACTGACTGTTTTTTTTATCCACATCCCTATCTTTTTTTTTAGGTATCTGTTACCAACAGAGGCATATCTGTGTTCTCAGTCATGTGAAATCCATAGATTATTGACTGAGTTCCTTACATGAACTGTAACTCAGTCAAATTTTTGAAATTATTGCATGTTGCGTTTATATTTTTGTTCAGTATAGATGCACAGGCCAAGTGAAAAATGTGAGTAATCAAAGGGGTAACATTCATTTAATAACACGCAACACCTGTTGAATATGACGGGTGTCAGTAAATTGTTGCCAGCCGCAGTTACAGTCAACGCACTAGATAACATGAAAGCAGCCTAACCAGCTCTGCTAGGGCGAATAAAATGGTCAGAGTGAGGTGTTCTCTCATTTGTGTTCTCTCATTAGCAAGCGTATAATCTGACAACGCTCTGAATTTACGAACGCCCAAGAGCGCACTGAGCAGACTCTGGCATTCCAGAGTGAATTTACAAACACAGCCAAGGCGACAGACAGTGACACATTCAATACCGCCTTGCACACTCTTGCCTGCCTGTGGGGGGGAGTAGCCCATACAGGAGTGGAGGATGGGACTGACTGATGGACTGGCAAGCACAGGTGTGGAGGACAGAGGCTCAGGTGGTGGAGTAGCACGTACAGGAGTGGAAGACAGGGGACTGACTGATGCAGCTGTGGACTGGATGCTGGTAGAGGGGGTGGGAATAGGACGAAAGGTGCCAAGAGGCAGGGCTGTCTCCAGCACTGGAACGGTCAGGTCCTGAAATTCCACAACCTCCACAAAGCTCACATCCTCCCCTTGGACATCAGGATCACCTGTCTCTAGTTCCTCAATGGCAGCCTCGTAATCCTGCAGCACCAAACCAGTCTGATTGAAGAGGTACCCCAAACCTATTACCTCCCCTAAAAGAAAAAAATATATGAGAATACACCAGACTGAGTATGGAATAATTCTATAATAACATTTCACAAAGAGAAATGTGTTGCTGTTTATATTAAATATAAAAGCGGCATTATTACATATTACATAAAAATCATATTGCCATTACCAGTGTATTTGCGTGGAACAGTGTAAGGAACCATAATCTTTCCAAGCATATCCTGCCCGAGGGTGTTGGCAGTGTGACGAAGGATGACACTGTAGGAGTGTGGCTCTTTCCTGTCACTTGTAGCTGCAACAGCATGGTCCTGATTCCACCGTGCCAATCCATCAACCAGGTACGTCTGATAGAAGGTATCACTGGCTAGTGTGCCTGAAATATAAATTCACAAGGTTGGTACATTCGAATACAACCACCAGTTCAAACAGAGACAACAGTAATTGTACATTTAAAAGTGAATTGTTTTGATTGTGTTTTTACCTGGGAGGAATCAGTTCAGGTGAAGACGGAAGCATTCTAGTGATGTGGAACTTCTGGCACATCTGTATATGGGCAGGGGAAGTCCTCCCTTGATGCCAGTCTGGATATATAACTGGACGCCCTCTGGGTCTTGCTTGATCTGTGTCCTCCAGATGTCCTCCATCCTGCAGGAGTTGATCAGAGGCACACCCAAGGAGTCACGCCCCTTCTCACCATCAAATGTTACGCATGACATCATGCGTTGATGTCATGCGTGATGTTACGCATGACATCAACGTCTAATGGACCCATGAGCTTTGCCTCCAGCTCTTTTCGTTTTGCATCCTTCAGTGCTTTTAGGTCATCCTGGTCGTACTGGAAAATGCACTGGCTGAGATGATTCATGAACGTTGCATACAGCTGGTGGGAGTCGGTGTTGCAACCAACTGCAATGTGCCTCATGAAGTGCCACATGTCCAGCTTTATCTTCAGCTGTGCCCAGGCAGCGAACATCTTCTGAATGTGGCTTGCTCCGCAACAGTCCCTGTTCACATACAGGATGGAAGCTGTTGTGACTCCAGCATCCGCATACCTTTTGATGAGGCCAACGACCATAGGGCCCAGTCCTTTTGCCCTCACTGGCTGTGAGCACGGACATGAGGACTTGTCCATGCTCATTTCCCCCATTAGTGGCCCACACAGCAGTTTTGGCACTGTGGCTTGCCAGCTTCTTTACTACCTTCTTGGTTGAGTCGATCTTGAGGACCGTGCCAAACTGGGAGGTAATGCCGGGCTTGATGCCACTGGTGTCACCAGTCCAACACTGACTGCACTGGAGTAGAGCTTGCAGTCAGTCAGGTAAGGTCTAGTCCTCTGCAGCCAGGACTGCATTGTTCCTCCACCTTCTTTTGTATATGGCTGCTGCTGTTCCCCAGACCTCGCTGTCTCATCAGACGAACTACCTTGATGTCACAGACGAGTTTAGCTGTCAAAATGCAGGGAAACTGGATGCTGTGGCCTATATCCAGCTAGGAAAGGATGTTGTGGTTCAAACTGATGACCTTCCTACTGCACTTGGGACATTGAAGGTATTCGGCTGCCAGATAGTAAGATCCGTCCACATCCACAACCTGCCTGATCTTCTGGTGGAGTCCTGATGAGGTCAACTCCCCCCTCTGACAGTCAAAATGTGGGCAATACAGCTTCCCCTGCCAGAGGTTCCTGGGCATCCAGAGCAGCAGAGGATGGGCAAAGAACCTCTCCATCACCGGTGCTGAGCTGCAGATGAGGGGTGTTGGAGGGGGGTACCACCACATTTTGTCAACCCTGGCAAAGTCCATCTCTGGAATCCCATTCCCCGACCACCTGAACAATGCCTTGGACACCCACTTATGGTCCACATCAGGCAAAGTGCATTGCCAATCCTTGGGAAGACATACTACGTCTCTCCCTGAAATCAAAAGACAACAACATCTCAACACAATAAATAATGTATTGATGATAAATTCCCCAAGGACAGGTCCTTATATCACATGAGACATACATAAATCGGAGGGTCTGTTGTCCGGACCTCTGGCAGTCTCTATGGGGGTGCCACAGGGTTCAATTCTTGGACCGACTCTCTTCTCTGTATACATCAATGATGTCGCTCTTGCTGCTGGTGAGTCTCTGATCCACCTCTACGCAGACGACACTATTCTGTATACTTCTGGCCCTTCTTTTGACACTGTGTTAACAACCCTCCAGACGAGCTTCAATGCCATACAACTCTCCTTCCGTGGCCTCCAATTGCTCTTAAATACAAGTAAAACTAAATGCATGCTCTTCAACCGATCGCTGCCTGCACCTGCCCGCCTGTCCAACATCACTACTCTGGACGGCTCTGACTTAGAATATGTGGACAACTACAAATACCTAGGTGTCTGGTTAGACTGTAAACTCTCCTTCCAGACTCACATCAAACATCTCCAATCCAAAGTTAAATCTAGAATTGCCTTCCTATTCCGCAACAAAGCATCCTTCACTCATGCTGCCAAACATACCCTTGTAAAACTGACCATCCTACCAATCCTCGACTTCGGTGATGTCATTTACAAAATAGCCTCCAAAACCCTACTCAATAAATTGAATGCAGTCTATCACAGTGCCATCCGTTTTGTCACCAAAGCCCCATATACTACCCACCACTGCGACCTGTACGCTCTCGTTGGCTGGCCCTCGCTTCATACTCGTCGCCAAACCCACTGGCTCCAGGTCATCTACAAAACCCTGCTAGGTAAAGTCCCCCCTTATCTCAGCTCGCTGGTCACCATAGCAGCACCTACCTGTAGCACGCGCTCCAGCAGGTATATCTCTCTGGTCACCCCCAAAACCAATTCTTCCTTTGGCCGCCTCTCCTTCCAGTTCTCTGCTGCCAATGACTGGAACGAACTACAAAAATCTCTGAAACTGGAAACACTTATCTCCCTCACTAGCTTTAAGCACCAGCTGTCAGAGCAGCTCATAGATTACTGCACCTGTACATAGCCCATCTATAATTTAGCCCAAACAACTACCTCTTTACCTACTGTATTTATTTATTTTGCTCCTTTGCACCCCATTATTTCTATCTCTACTTTGCACCTTCTTCCACTGCAAACCAACCATTCCAGTGTTTTTTTTTTAACTTGCTATATTGTATTTACTTCGCCACCATGGCCTTTTTTTATATTTTTATTTATATATATATTTTATTTGCCTTCACCTCCCTTATCTCACCTCACTTGCTCACATTGTATATAGACTTATTTCTCACTGTATTATTGACTGTATGTTTGTTTTACTCCATGTGTAATTATGTGTTGTTGTATGTGTCGAACTGCTTTGCTTTATCTTGGCCAGGTTGCAATTGTAAATGAGAACGTGCTCTTAATTTGCCTACCTGGTTAAATAAAGGTGAAATAAAAAATAAATAAAATAAAAATACTGTGTAGGCCTGGTACATCACTATAAATACACCACACAAACACGTAGAATGAGACTTAAAGAGGCTGAGCAGTGAGTATTATATGTAATAACTTGATACTTGTAACTCCATTGGTCGCGGCACGTCTGACTCCTGTGACTCAAGCTGCTCTGCTGCCATAAGGAGCTCACCATCATCAGGCTCAGAGGCTGGAAGGGCTGAAAAGTAGAACTATTCAATAAATTAGATCAATAGATTAAACAACATTGTTTTACTTATCTATTATCTCCATAAACTAAAATATAACATCATTATGATATAATTTATATTAACATAATATTGAGCTTTCTAGGCTGAACCTTCCGAGGAGACATGAGCTTCCTTATTGTGCTGTCGATGATTCTGGGAGGGGCGTAATTTTCCAACCAGCAATGACCTGAGTGAGGATGTTGAGGACCTCTGGGAACAAGTGGTCATCTGGTCTTTGAATGGCTGGGTGGTGGAGGATGGCTGGGTGGTGGCGGATGGCTGGGTGGTGGTGGTGGATGGCTGGGGGGTGGTGGCGGATGGCTGGGTGGTGGCGGCGGATGGCTGGGTGGTGGCGGCGGATGGCTGGGTGGTGGTGGCGGATGGCTGGGTGGTGGTGGCGGGTGGCTGGGTGGTGGTGGCGGATGGCTGGGTGGTGGCAGGTGGCTGGGTGGTGGTGGCGGATGGCTGGGTGGTGGTGGCGGGTGGCTGGGTGGTGGCGGATGACTGGGTGGTGGCGGATGGCGGGTGGCTGGGTAGTGGCGGATGGCTGGGTGGTGGCGGATTGCTGGGTGGTGGCGGATGGCTGGCGGGTGGCTGGGTGGTGGTGGCGAATGGCTGGGTGGTGGCGGATGGCTGGGTGGCGGCGGATGGCTGGGTGGTGAACTCAATCCTGATAGCCTCCCGGCCCTCAGGGAAGAGCTCCATGTATTCCTTGAAAGTCATCTTATTAGCAGCATGGTTTTTGAAATCACTCCTTGCTGGCTGAGAGGCAGAATCTTTCTGCATCAATGCCACCAAATACCCAGCCCAACCCAGCACATTTTCAACCACCCACTTGAAAGACTGCTCCTTATAAATGCCAAACTGCATCTCATGCTGATCCGGCAAATGTGCCCTGCTTGCTGGGTTGCCACCTCTGAGCAGTACAGCCCTCCTGGCTGATTCCACCACATTGGAGACACAGCCTTGCTCCACACTCTTTTAGTAGTTTATGTCCTGTAAATCCTGGAATCCTTACTGTCAGTTAAGACAAGGCTTCCATTTGGCAGTTTTCTGAACCCGGGCTCCATGTCTGCTGTGAAAATAAAGGGGAAAGTTTGTATTTAATAAGTATAAATGATATACATTTCAATCACAGTGAGCAGACTGGGTTAATAGATGGAACAATAAAATGAAGTATATAAACTCTAGCTACTTATGCTATCTTTAGCTACTTGCTAAAGGACATTTCTACCACAAACACACCAGCATAAGCAAGAGCATAGGATATCGCTCATGCCTTTTGATTCATAATTAACATGATGACCCTAGCCTATTTGATATGAAGACAGTGCTTGCCCTATAGCTATGTCTAGTCCAATTAGCTAAATTAATTAAAAGAGAAAAAGTAGAGAAAAAGTAGAGAAAAAGTTTGATGATGCTGAGTTTAGTGACAAAACACAACTATTAGCTATAAAATCACACTTTGTTTAGATAGCTAGCTACGGTAATAAGCTAATAATAACTCCCGTTTGGAAATAGCGGGGTTAACAGACTATTTTGATGGTCAGAGTCATCGGACGTTAAACTAGCTAACGTTACTTTACTTCGATAACCTGTGTCAGTGTCAAAACACCAGTTTACTAACGCGTTAGATCGCGTTACTGTAGCTACACTATAAATCTTGTTAACATAGCTAACGTTACTTCAGAAAAGAAAGATAACTCGCCAAAATTACCTGAGAGGAAATATATTTTTCCATGGTCCTCTTCTAGCGTTTAAAGTTCCCGCCATAGCTCATAGCTAACGTTACTTCAGAAAAGAAAGATAACTCCCGAACAAAATTTCCTAAGAAGAAACTTATTTTTCCATGGTCCTCTACTAGAGTTTAAAGGTCCCGCCATAGCTATAACTTCATCGGTTAATTCTTGGTTACCTCTTGGTTGCACTGGTGTCTCGGATTGGTTGGTGAGTGCAATTCTTGGTTACGTCTTGGTTGCAGACGGCGCTATGATTGGTTGTCGCAACCAGAAATTTCCTCGACTCACGGTTGTGCGCCAAGCGTATCTAGGGTGTACTCGTTAGTCCAACAGTTGCAAACGTGAGTTTCTTTGGGACAAACTCCGGTATGTTTATCCCCGCTTCGTTCCGTTTGCTACTATTTTAAGAAACGTTTTTAAACAGAATCGGCGGAATGAATACACCCCTGATCACACTGAAACGCAATGCACTTTCATAGCAGTCACATACAAAAAGTGGGGAAAATGTTTTTGTTTTAAAATTCCTTCTCGCATCTATGCGCTCTCCTCCTTTCACCGTTTCCATTCCCTTGTGGATTTCTGTGCACAACACATCAGCTGTCTGTGACTATGTGAAAAGTTATTTTCCAAACACACAGCCTACATCGTTGTCACCATATTAGCCAATGACATTAGTAACGTCATGGTCAACATAGCTACATAGTAAACCCGTTACAGTATACAGTTAAGCAAGCAGTTTAGCAGTTACACCGATGGGCCTCGGTGGCGACTTGAAAGCGTTCCAGTGTTGGATAGCCATAGCCAGCAGGTTTGGGGAGTAATGCATTACATGTAATTCATAACATGTTAGGGATTACAAAAAAATGTAACTGTAATCCCTTATGTTACCAGCTAAAATAGTGTAATCAGATTACAGATACTTTTGAAAAAGTAGATGATTACTTCGACGATAACTTTTTAATTCAGAAAGTTTGTTATTGTTTCAACTATGGAATTAAACAGCTGCATATTATCAAGACATCATAGTGTCACCAACGAAAAGGTAAACAATAGGCCTATAGCAAATGCGGAATATGGCAATCATTTTTCACATGTAAATATCCCTTTTCAGTAGTGCTCAGTGCATGCCATTCCATGAGCACAGCATTTATTTTTCAACTTGAAGCAAGGAGCCCAATCAGTCCTCCGTGACCACAAATTCATCAACAACAGAGTAGGGCTGGCTAATAAACCTTAGTTTTGGGGTTATGCTCAGGTAAAACAATTTGGCTAATCTATACTTCCATATTTCCAAGTCATATTCTTGAAGATCAAAGGGTATAATATTTATTGGAATGACTGAAATTCTGATAGACTTAGGTTTTTAATGTAAAGATATAATTTAATCATATTATTATATTTAGTAGAAAGCGATGGGTTACAAGAAGCCTACATAACCAACCCATAAAGTAAAATGTAACATCCCATATATAGCCAGCTATGTCAATTTTAACATTGATTTATCCTGCAATAGATGTCGTTCAATTGGTAACATACATTTTTCTCTTCTTCGAATGCGTCTTAAGGGGAAAGTAATCTAAAAGTAACCGAATGTAATCGTATTACGTTACTGAGTTTTGGTAACCCAAAAGTTACGTTACTGATTACAATTTTGGACAAGTAACTAGTAACTAACATTACTTCTAGAAAGTAACCTACCCAACCCTGATAGGCAGCTGGTGCAACCCTGCTGTTGTTGACTGCTGTTGAGGCTACTGTAGACCTTTATTCCAAAGTGTGTGTTTAATCAATTATTTGTTGACGTGAATATATTCATTATAGTTTTATCTAAAAAGGAAAACTTTTTTTATGTTTCACTATTTTTATTTTTATGAAATTTACTGAGGAGGATGGTTCTCCCCTTCCTCCCCTGAAGAGCCTCCACTGTACAGTTTAGAGATGTATTTACACTACAGGGAATAGGAGGGGCTTTCATGGAAATGTGGGAGAAATCATAAAGAGAGGAAGATATATAGACTATAGATGTTAAAGTAAATGTTTCTGCTGTTTCTTGATATCACAGTTTTCCCATTTATCCCAGTACTGTATGTGTACCAAATAGTTCATTTTTGTCATGGTATTTAATGATGTTGATTATCGATGCCATTGCAGCTCTTCCAAAATATTAGTATTCAGGTAGTTTATTTATGCTGCAGTTCACTGTGACTTATAAATAAGTCTAACTTGAAACCCACACCCTGGTATCAGAGAGGAAAACATTGCTTACCATGAGGCTGAGTTTGCAAAAATAAAAAAATATCAAGAAGGAATAGAAATGATGAATTCTGCCAGAGGTGTCAATACACATTTATTGCGTCATGCATTTTCCATCTCTCACTTATGGTTGCTGATACAGCATCTCATGAGACCAAAACACTGCCCTTCATTTTCAAGTCCCCTCAGGAATATGTAGCTACAGTATTAATTACTTAAAAATCATACAATGTGATTTTCTGGATTTTTTCCTCTACATGCTTTGTAAGTAGGAAAACCTGCAAAATCGGCAGTGTATCAAATACTTGTTCTCCCCACTGTGAAGTTTACATATACCTAGGTTGGTGTCATTAAAACTCGTTTTTCAACCACTTCACACATTTCTTGTTAACCATCTATAGTTTGGGCAAGTCGGTTAGGACATCTACTTTGTGCATGACAAGTAATTTTTCCAACAATTGTTTACAGACAGATTATTTCACTTATAATTCACTGTATCACAATTCCAGTGGGTCAGAAGTTTACATACACTAAGTCGACTGTGCCTTTAAACAGCTTGGAAAATTCCAGAAAATTATGTCATGGCTTTAGAATCTTCTGATAGGCGAATTGACATCATTTGAGTCAATTGGAGTTGTACCTGTGGATGTATTTCAAGGCCTACCTTCAAACTCAGTGCCTCTTTGCTTGACATCATGGGAAAATCAAAAGAAATCAGCCAAGACCTCAGAAAAAAATATAGACCTCCACAAGTCTGTTTCATCCTTGGGAGCAATTTTCAAACGCCTGAAGTTACCACGTTCATCTGTACAAACAATAGTATGTAGGTATAAACTCCATGGGACCACACAGCTTTCATACCGCTCAGGAAGGAGATGCGTTCTGTCTCCTAGAGATGAACGTACTTTGGTGCGAAAAGTGAAAATCAATCCCAGAACAACAGCAAAGGACCTTGTGAAGATGCTGGAGGAAACAGGTACAAAAGTATCTATATCCACAGTAAAACGAGTCCTATATTGACATATCCTGAAAGGCCGCTCAGAAAGGAAGAAGCCGCTGCTCCAAAACCACCATAAAAAAGCCAGACTTCGCTTTGCAACTGCATATGGGGACAAAGATCGTACTTTTTGGAGAAATGTCCTCTGGTCTGATGAAACAAAAATATAACTATTTGGCCATAATGACCATCGTTATGTTTGGAGGAAAAAGGGGGAGGATTGCAAGCAGAAGAACACCATCCCAACTGTGAAGCACGGGGGTGGCAGCATCATGTTGTGGGGGTGCTTTGCTTCAGGAGGGACTGGTGCACTTCACAAAATAGATGGCATCATGAGGAAGAAAAGTTATGTGGATATATTGAAGCAAGATCTCAAGATGAAGCATGTACAAAATCATTATATCCGAAGAGGAGAGGGGATTTGAGCCACTACATGAGGGAATTTGCCCATTAGGCTACTGCGTCACAGTTTGAAGGCAGACATGAAGAGTCATGGGAGAAGATGGAGATAGATGATGAGAAATATGTACATTTGTGTGAGAGATCAGTACAACAGGAGACCTGGCCTGTGTCGTATATCGACTACAAATATACTGTATCTCTCATGTGGATTTCTTCCTTTCCTTTCCGTTCCTCCACTGGCTCATCTACCCATTACATGAATGATTAATTCTCAGAGAATACAGTCCTTTAACTGAGAAGACGTGGGAGGAAAGATCTGTTTTTCATCAATAGGAACAGTGCAAAGGTAACAATGGGTGGACCATTTCATATTGATCAAGTATTTGTCTTTTTCAAGACATAAATTATTTAGAGGGCCTGAATCAATCTGCTGGGGCTTAATCGACTGAGAGGTATTTACTCTAGGCTTCATTACAGTAGGTTTTATCTCACTACCTCACCACTAGTCATAGGAGGGAGGACACAGAGGAGGGAGGACACAGAGGAGGGAGGACACAGAGGAGGGAGGACACAGAGGAGGGAGGACACAGAGGAGAATAGGAACAACAGTGATGTAGACCTTTCTTAAAATACCATATAGGAACGATTTTAATGCTCCATTCATTCAATGGTTTGAGTTTACAATGTGGCTATTCTAGTTGTATAAGTTAATATTGAAGTAAATAAGTATAAATAGATCAAGAGTTTATTTTTGTAACGTTATATCCACAAATGTTTCACATTTGTGTTTTCTCATCAGAAATGATTGCTTATGGGTACCTTTGTTTGTATATAAAATATTACTGTTCTCAGATCTTGAATTCGTATATTTTAGATGTGTATGAAAACATGTTTTTTTTTTTGCTAAACAATATACAGGCCAATCCATTGTTTAGCTAGAAAGGAATGTTTGTATCCTGCATATTTGACTGTGATATGTGGTTATCTTACCTAGCTGTTTTATTAAGATTAATACATGTACTGCAAGTTGCTCTAGATAAGAGCATCAGATAAGTGATTCAACTACTAAAATGTCAAATGTAAATGTTTCACATATAGATCTCACATTACTGTATTGAATTATTAAAAAAACAAAACATTTTGTGTCTGTGCGCACAGATAATTGGACTGGGTTTATATTGTTTTATAAGGTATAGTGCTGACCCAGGAATCTGCCACTAAATACTTAAAAAGGTCACTGTTAGGTGCTTCCTAAGAAAAGGTAGGTGCAGGAGTCAGGAGCAGGAGAGCAAGGAAGTCCCAGTAGCACAATCGTTTATTGAAAGTCCCAACACAACAACAACAGGTGGGGAAACACACCCAACGAAGTCGCCACACATAGGGATTCCCTAACAGCCCATCCAGCTTATTTTCAAGTATTTGAAATCCCTGAATGCCTTTTGGAGATTGACAAGGTTATGTGGGTTTCAATACATATTGTAGCGCTCGACAGCCAGACAGAGAGTTTTCCTATTCAGGGCCACAGGGAGTAGCAATTAGGCAGAACTTGTCAGCGCACTTATTATCTACATGAGTCATAAACTTCATTATAGGCCTCTTTCAAGTGTGACTGCTCTTGCACCTATCTTTAAACACACATTGACGAGGCAATTAAGATCCTTTAAGACATATTGTTCATTTCATAACCCTCTGTTTTCAGAGCCTGTTATGCAAAAAGAAAAAGTGAAGCTAATTAACCATCCAACTCTGTCTGAAGTTGCCATACTTACCTAAATATACGTTGAAATGCACAGACTTGAACTTGGATCATCCTTCTCATTATAGAAAACACGTTTTTAATTTGATAGTTTAATTGGAGGGTGTTTGATGGTGTTAGATGTGTTTGACAAGATGGAAATTATTTTTTACAGCTAATCTGCTGTTACAAAAAGAAACACTTAAGTAGTGAGGAATGCACTGGTATGCCAGACAAACTCACTACAATTAAGGGGACTGCCGATGAGAAAGCCGGGGATTCAACTGCTTTGCACGTTATGACCGTAGAGTTGAAAGCGCTGCATCACATCACTGAGACATCCTGATTTGAACTCTACATTTTGGGTATGAGAGAGAGAGAGAGACCTTCAGTTCATTCTGCCTGAAACATCACTCATCTCATTGGACACCCCATTTGGGAGGGGACGGAATAGACTTTGCATTGCAACACATTATTATGCTGCTGCCTGGTCTTCTAGTCATTCTTAACAGCCTTAGAGACAATGGTCTGACTAGTTCTGAATGTGTTAACTATGGTGTTGCATGCATGTGACATGGAGGCTGACAAAAACACCAGTTGACGGGTGTAGGCCCAATGAATTGTGCTCGAACCAAGGTTTACCACTTATGATTTATTAGTATGGCCTGTTAGAGAGGAAATGTTAAGTATTCTACTATTCAAGCTGAAGCTTTGAGGGAAAGATGTTATGCTATCATGCCATTTTTGTTCTTCATATCCACATGCTGAATCAATCGATGTGTTTGGGATTTGCATGGGGGAGTGATTACATCAGTGGTTTGAATGCTATTGATGTCCACACTACACGGTGGGGGTTCTCAAATTGAATTCATCTTTAAAGTCACACTGTACATCACAAAAACTTACAAGAAACAGATGTGAGGAATATTTCTTTCACTTCATAAAGCAAAACAGCTTCATGGGAGAATATATCACTTTGTGGTCAGGATTTCCTGCTATGTCTTTGAAATGGGCAAATCAGATATTACATTAAAAGGAAGAGAGCTCTCCTGGGTACAGAGACTCTAGAAGCCAGTGAGAAACATTTCAATTAAGAACAGAGACAGAGACACAAATTCCTAAGACACAACTAAGCACACACACACACACACACACACACACAGCTCAGTGGTAAAACAAGCCCACAAATGCAAGTATGTCTTTCTTATTTTTCATTGTGAATATTTCCATTCTGTGTTGTAGTGTTAATCTCTGTAAGGGCTCCGGCGGTAAAACTGTTAAAGAAATTCACCTGGCTTTGTTTTAAAAGGTTAAGATATCCCAATCCCTTTAATCCTCCCTCATCCATTGGTTGCTTCGCTCTGACTTGACACAAAATTGATCCCAGAATTGCAGCTCCGTGGCAGAAATGGAAATGAGGACCTTTAGGGCAGTCAGTGTGTCTCCCTCCCACTATGGGTCAGGAGACACTGGTGGCTGGTCCCCTTGTGTCATGTGATAGAGCATGGAGTTTGTAACGCCAGGGTTATTGCGTTCAATTCCCAGGACCATCCATACATAAAAATGTATGCTTGCATAAGTCTCTTTGGATAAAAGCATCTGCTAAATGGCATATGCTATTATATTATTAGTAGTATATAGAAGGAAAACTGAGTCAAAGCTAATTTATTTGACAGGTCACAAGAATATTCAAAAGATTGTAGGCATTGTAGCTGGGACTGTATATCACAATACAAAAACGGTTTAAAAGCCACTGTCTTTGAGAAGCTTGACTATTACCAGAACTTTGATTATGCAAATTGGATACATTTACAGTATGTAAGAGTGGGGAGAGGTGAATATATTTTTGAATGTATCAAGTGCTATAACTCAGAAATGTCAATTATGTGATTTGTGTGATTGTCAATGGGAGAAGACCATTAGCTAACCTAAGGTATAGATTTTCATAACCGTATGGCTGATGGCATACCTCCCTGTATGTACACATACATTGCCTTTGGAAAGTATTCAGATCCCTTCTTTTTCCACATTTTGTTATGTTGCAGCCTTATTCTAAAATTGATCAAAGTGTTTTTTCCCCCTAATCAATCTACACACAATACCCCATAATGACAATTTATATAAAAAATAAAAAACATATTTTTTTAAATATCACATTTACATAAGTATTTAGACCCTTTACTCAGTACTTTGTTGAAGCACCTTTGGCAGCGATTACAGCATAGTCTTCTTGGGTATGGCCTGTATTTGGGGAGTTTCTCCAATTCTTCTCTGTAGATACTCTCACGCTCTGTCAGATTGGATGGGGAGCGTTGCTGCACAGCTATTTTCAAGTTTCTCCGGAGATGTTCGATCGGGTTCAAGTCTGGGCTCTGGCTGGTCCACTCAAGGACATTCAAAGACTTGTCACGAAGCCACTTCTGAGTTATCCTGTCGGAAGGTGAACCTTCGCCCCAGTCTGAGGTCCTCAGCGCCTTTTAGCAGGTTTTCATCAAGGATCTCTCTGTACTTTTCTCCGTTCATCTTTCCCTCGATCCTGACTAGTAACCCAGTCCCTGCAGCTGAAAAACATCCCAACAGCATGATGCTGCCACCACCATGCTTCACCGTAGGGATGGTGCCAGACACAAATCCTGTCTCAAAGCTCTACGGACAATTCCTTCGATCACATGGCTTGGTTTTTGCTCTGACATGCACTGTCAACTGTGAGACCTTATATAGACAGGTGTGTGCCTTTCCAAATCATGTCCAAACAATTGAATTTACCACAGGTGGACTCCAATCCACTTGTAAAAACATCTCAAGGATGATCAATGAAAACAGGATGCATCTGAGCTCAATTTCGAGTTTCATGGCAAAGGGTCGGAATACTTATGTAAATAAGGTATTTTAGATTTTATTTTTATTACATTTAAAAAAACAAAATACCTGTTTTCACTTTGTCATTATGGGGTATTGTGTGTAGATTGCTGAGGATTTAAAAAAAAATATTTAATCAATTTTAGAATAAGGCTGTAACGTAACAAAATGTGGAAAAAGTCAAGGGATTTGAATACTTTTCGAAGGCACTGTACATGTATATATGATTACAAATCTCAAAAGGTGTGCAATTTGCAGAACAAGGGCATTTTACAATACATTTAGAGTTGACTGTCTGTGACATACTGTAGTTATGGAAAATGTATGTTTTTCGTTTGGCAAATGCCCTCCAGTCCCCACAGTTTTCTGAATAACAGACATACACAACATGGAGTTTATAGTAACCAGAGGTCCGCTGGGGTCATGCCAGGGTCCATTGTCCTTAGCTTAGTCAACCATGCTTACAATATGACCAATAAATATTGGCGCTTAACTCTGTGACCCTCCAGGAAGCTCCTAAAGTCACTGGAAGGGACCGACTCGGCACACTAGTTACACTACAAACCCCATTGCATTTTTTTACTCAAATACTTCTTGTAAGTTGATCTCAAAATCAATGAAAAGTCATTATTACTTATGTTTGTGGTACTGACTCAAAATTAAATGTCACATCAACAAAATAAATTCAACATAACTTTGCAAGCCAGCATAATGTGACTTGCAGGTAGGGTTACAAAATTCTGGAAATTTTTCCAGGTTTTACAGAAATCCCGGTTGGAAGATTCCTGGAAACCGGGGAATTTTGGATAAAGTTACCAGAATTTTGCAACCTAACTTGCAGGCCTGTTGTGGCCTTTAAACCATGAGTTTCAGGCCACTGAATGAGGGTAATGTAATGAACATGAGGCAAGACAGAGAGCTGGTTTCAAGCGCAGGGCGCAGCAGGTGTTTAATGCAAAGGACCACAGGAGGAGGCAGGTAACTGGGTCCAGGGGCAGGCAGAAGGTCATACACAGGGGGTTCAAAAGGGCAACTGTACAGGCAGGGAAAAGGCTAGTAACGTAGTCTGGGAGATCAGGCAATAGGTAGATAACAGGAAATCCAATAGGCTAAAGTACAGGCAGGGAATAGACAAAAGGCATCATTTGTGAAGCAGGCAAAAACGATCATACACTGGAGGAGTTTATCATGGGAAACCCAGCGCTCTGAAAGACGTGTTATAAAACAAACAATACCTCACAGTGATGGGGCGCAAAGAACTGAACTAAATAATGTGTGATAATGACAGGTGTGTGAACAGGTGACTAGAATTCAGGTGATTGGGATCTGGAGAGTGAGCTGCGTTCAGGGGATCTAGATGTTTGAGAGTGTGGGCTGGAAAGTGAGCTGCGTTCAGGGTTCATGAAAGAAAGTACATGGCAAAAGAAAGTTTGAAGAACACTAATGTAAGAGATCCTCTGAGTAACAGAACCTTATATAGACCTTAGATTCTCCAATATGTCGGGTTAGTAGCGATACTGTGTAATGGTGCTGTTTCCAATTCTGTTTACTGCTGTTAATAATTTTTATGGTTTTTACAGTTTATGTTTCCTATATCCCTCTCGGGCTTAGCTCACCCAAATGGTCCTGTGCCAATTAACTAACGCCACACAACGGCAATTATATTAGCAATTAAATTACCTCTCCATCAAAGTAAACAGTCTCCTATGTTAGGTGATGCCTCTTAATGATCTCTATCCTGTGTTTAAAGAGGAATTTATGCAAATCAGACTTCACTATATATTCCTATGAAACTATAATAAGATACTTAAAGAAGTTTGTTTCATAATCTATTTAGAGGTGAAAAGGTAATCTGTGTATGATACTTCTGTGTTGTTCCCCAACTTACCCTGATGCATGGCTGTTGACTCCTATGATGCCATATGAATCAACAACCATATATCAGGGCAAGACTCCAATTTAACTTAATACATTTGAGATAATTATTGTTTTACTGTGGTAGTGAGAAGTTTGATTACTGCTTATAGAAAACACTTTTTAACGTGACTTGACAGGCCAGATGATTCACATACAGATCAATTATTGTCTATTTGAGGATATCAGGCGCAAGCTGTGCTGGCGAGGCTCTGTCAGCATGGCATAAATGTGTTTTCCACGCAGCCCTGGTGCAATCATCACATCATCATTATGCCTTTTGTGTCCAGGGAAAAAAAGGCATTTGGTCTGATTTGTTTAGCTAATGCCCTGGCTGAGACCTCCAAAGTTACTAGAGAGTGGCAGCAGCGTCATAAGACATCCTGGAACAGACGTGACATACATGAGAAGCCTGCAGTCTGCTCCTTCCTCTGCCTGGTACTGGCCTGCTGCACACCACCTGTTCTCTCTCTGATTGACTAACACTCTCTATCTCTTATGCTGCAAAGGTCACATTATCACTGATGATTTTGTGTGTTTTAAAAAAGGAACTGACCTGACTCTCCTCAGACTCCATGTTCTGTGATGTCTGTTAGCTATTTATTTCCCAAACCTACCCTGTCATAGAGGATTTGTCTGGTCTGATCTGATTAGGCTTTTTCAATGTCATTCAGGCTGATTACAAGAATAGACAGAAAGGACAATCTTAGATAAACGCACACTGTTAAAACCATACATCCCAAATGTACGCATACCGACACAACACAAACACAAACGCACACTCACAGACACACACTTTTACACTGATCCTTTGCTGCTGCTACTCTGTTCCTTATTCTTACTCTTATTATTATATTTCCTGATGCCTAGTCACTTTACCCTGCCTTCATGTACAGTACATATCTACCTCATATCTCGTACCTCTGCACATTGATCTGGTACTTGTCCTCCCTGCATAGGCTATAACTTCATGCTTGTGTATTTAATTGTATTCCTCTTGTGTTACTATTTTATTTTTAAACTCTGCATCGTTGGGAAGGGCTTGTAAGCAATCATTTCACAGTAAAGTCTACACCATTTATAATAGGTGCATGTGACAAATAGAACTGGATTTGATTTGATACACCCACTCTGACACACTTGATTCTCCCATAAGTAAACAAGCATTACCTGTGCAGATCCATCTCTGCAATCACCCAATGCTATCCTGCACAGTTTTTTAAAAAACACATTGAAAATGTCCTGACTGTAACGGAGGCCTAGCTAGGAGTTTCTTGTTGACTTTGATAGGCACCACAGAGGGTTATGATTTATGTACAGACTAAAGCTACAGCGTTTATCTGGCAAATCCCTGTTTACGATCCAGCTATTACTCTGGTGTGCACATTGACTGAGAATATAGGTGATTGAAGTGATTGTGTTAGCTGCGTTGTTGGCTAGCTCCTGACGAGTGAGCACATTTTCTATGCCAGGCAAAATTGCAACTCATTAGCTCATTGTTATGGATGTATCCAAATAAATGTCACTAGAAAACAGCTTAAAACAAATGCAAATGCAGCTACTTTGCTGTTATTCTGGCTGCACTTTTTGACGTGACCGTAAGTTAGCCATAGTTGGCTAGCTAGCAAGCAAGAGATACGAACGTTGCCAGCCAGTTTGGCAATGGAACATTTATAACAAACGACTGGGCCATGTCCATAGATACAGAGCAAAAAGAACGAGCTACTGGGTAGCATCTCTGGCAAACGAACCGATAGAACGAACAACCAGCCGGCTTGGGTAGCAACCCTAGATTTGTGTCGGGACTATATCTTGTGGAAGGATGAAATAGTAGGAACAAATTCATCAAAATAAAGTTTTTAATGAAAATATGTCAATCATTATTTGAATATGTTGATAATAGTGTATTACCACTGCATGTTCATCAGTTAAGTGCTTGTGCTTTAGTAGAGGCAGGGTTGAAGATGAGTCTGTGTTTGTTTGATTAGGTCTTTGTTATTTGAAACCTAACCATTGATCAGTAAAATAATAAGCAATCTATTAGTGAATGCAATGTCATCCACAGACACACAATGAATGCAAGTCGTTTGTATGTTGTAGCCATGAAGGTGCCTATTGATCATGTAATGGTAATAGCGCTGATTGATTTATTAGTCCAGGGTCACTCCACACTTCACTGCTGTTTAATCTAAGAGAGGGTTTACAACCAATCTGGGTCACTATGGAGGTTGATTGAGTCAAATGCAACCATTGAGGGTGTGAGTTGGAGGAGGGCAAAGGCCTTCACAGCCAGGGAATGGAGGAGAAAACAAATGTATTAATGTTATGCCTTTATTAACATTCAATTAAACACACTTGAGTGGTACTGTACAGTATATGCAAGTTATGGTAACAGTGACTTGATTAATGTTTGATGTATTTAATTTCCATGAACGTGGCACACAGTACGATAAGGCTTGGGGGCTTAGCGGCTCCAACATCTTTCCTCAATGAATTTCACAGACCAGCAAGAATTTATTTGGTATATTTGAATACTTTCTCCTTTTGTTAGCACTCAGCACAGCATACTCTATTTGTATAGTGCTTGTAATACAATCGCTCAAATACTTCTGCGTTATGTGCGGTGAAGTACAAGAAGTTCCAACATAAGCTGCCACAAACTGCTAGTGAAATGATGGAGGAGTATATGCTTTGCATAGCGGCAGTCTTTTTGGGGTCATACACTTAGCAAAGGGATGTTTTCCAATGCAAGCATTGTTTTTAGTGTCAGTGGAAGTCCCAAGTAAATGCAATGGGTTTCATTTATGCAGCCCTGTCCAGCAAAAAGGGTGGAGAACAAACTTTTGCCACAATGTATCCTGACTAGGGATCCATCAATCAATGGAATCTGAGAAATGACATTTCTCCTACTGACTCAATTCCCTCTGCTCTGCCTCATGCCCACACTCACTCAGTGGACCAACATGCGTCATTGCATGCAGTTTGGTACGAAACCCTTTTATGTTTGACATAAAGTAGGAGCACAGTGGAATCCATGCTATCACAAAATATGAAACATTAGTGGTACACATACAGTAAGTCACTATCATGTCAAGTATTCCTTACTACCCCTCCAAAACAATGGTGATGTCACTGCTAGTCTAAATTTAGTTTTTACTTTAGGGTGGTGACTCATTAGTATGTAATTAAAACACGTATTAGTATTTCGGTACTATAAATTCGACTGGTGGATGTCCTGGTTTCTTCAGGGTGTTTTTCTGCGGCATGCAGGCAGTTATCTGTGTCCTCTTATGCTGAGCATGAGGTAAATGTTGGGTTCAGTGGAATGTTAATGGTTTGGAACATCTGTTCTGCATTGTGAAGATTGTCATTAAGAGACTCTCGGAGTGCTGGTGGCTCTGCAGTTTAAAAGACAGGAGGACTACATTACCATATGCTGTCCTCTATCTTTCTGCTCTGGTGTTGGAAATGTTCTCGTTTAAGTTCTCTCTCCCTCTCTACTTTTGACTTTCCTTTATATGCTGTAATTCTGTGTCTGGGCAAGTGTTATCCTTATAACAGGTATGAAGTGAAGACCCAGATGCAGACAACGTCGAATTAACAATGGTTTAATAATCCAACAGGGGCAGGCAAGACAGGTCAAGGCAGGCATGGGTCTGTAAACCAGAGGTGGGGCAACGGTACCGAACAGCAGGAAGGCTCAGGGTCAGGGTAGGCAGTGGTCAATAATCCAGAGGTGGGGCTAAGGTACAGGTTGGCAGGCAGGCTCAGGGGCAGGCAGAGTGGTCAGGCAAGCAGGTGGGCTCATTTTCAGGACAGGCAAGGGTCAAAACCAGGAGGGCGAGAAAAAGAGAGACTGGGAAAACCAGGAGCTGGGGCAAAAACGCTGGTTGACTTGCCAGTTCGTCTTGTTTGTCAACAGAAGAACAGAGAACACAGGTATAAATACACAGGGGATAATGGGGAAGATGGGCGACACCTGGAGTGGGGTGGAGACAATCACAAAGACAGGTGAAACAGATCAGGGTGTGACACCTTAGGTTGGAATTGTTTTCCAATAACCTGGAAGAATTCATTCTGGTAGTCGTTGCTGATGATGCAGCCACTATTTTCCTTCCTTGAGTATTGAGTCGGTCACAGTTGAGTGTCATTGCATTTTTCAGGCCCGTAGTCAGTCAATACTTTTTGCATTGATGGACGTTTTTCTCCAGGATTACATGCTTTTACCACTTATTTTTATGTATTACCACTTTTTCACAGACAGACACTATTCAACCACAATCCAGTGCCAGGGTTACTGTGTGTCACAGGAAACTCTCTAGGGACACTCATATATATGGGCCATTCCCATACAGACCCATTTATCAGGCCTGTTTTCACCCACTTCAGCAGAAAAGAATGGCCTGTAGAACCTAATTGCTGCATCAAGCAAACAACCTCCTCCGTAAAAAGATAAACAAGGAGGCAGCTATAACAGCTAGCAGGAAATCTTGCAGATACAGATGCTTTCTCTGTCTGAACTACTAAACAATCCTCTAGACTAGGCTTGACTCTGTCCTCTCTCTGCTGTCTCCTCTCTAGGTGTGGCAGTGCGGCGGGAGCATGGAGGTGCTGCCCTGCGCCAGAGTGGCGCACATCGAGCGGACAAAGAAGCCGTACAACAATGACATTGACTACTATGCCAAGAGGAACGCCCTGCGGGCCGCCGAGGTCTGGATGGACGAGTACAAGTCCCACGTCTACATGGCCTGGAATATCCCCATGAATGTGAGCATAGCCATGGTCTGACAGCGCCGGACCTTTGGAGAAACATACGGCCACGGTCAAGGCTTGTGTGAAGATAGAAATAGAATGACATTCTACGAAAAGAAAGGGCTTATTTCTATTGATGATATAAATAGAATGACATTCTATGACAAAACAGGGCGTATTTCTATTGAGTGTAATGGAGGTGGTTCGGTGAACCAAGCTCATGAGTAACCTTGCCTAAGACCTGAAGACTTGTGTTAGCTAATACCAAAGCTTTAGCTCAGCAGGGTAACACAGTATTATTAACACAGTAACACAGAGTTCGAACACTGTCTGCTCTTTTACTCACCCATCCATCCATCCTCCATCCTCCATCCTCCATCCTCACCACTTGTTCATTCAGAACAGCATCCTGTTCTGTGCCGGGCAGGGCCCCTCTAGAGAGACTATGCCTCAATGGAAATTCAGAATTCCGATTTCATCCCACTCAACCTTCAGAGCAGCTCAGTGAGATCTGAACGACGACGTCTGGCTCTGAGTGGTGGAGCTGAGAGCTGAAACCAAATGAATGAGGGGGCCTTTCATTTAATCAGAGTCCACTTTCATACACATCAGTTTAGACGTAATTGCTTTCAAGAGCCATTGAAATGGGCTTGGAAAATAATAATTTTCAATAATCCCCAAAAAATTCTGTACTGCAAAAGATCTGTGTGTCACAGGGGGCAGGTGACAATGCTTTATTAAAACACAGCCTGGTAGAAATTGTATGTTTTTCAAAACATTATTGTCAGTAGAAACAAGCTTTGGATTGTGTTTCACTCAAACAAGGCCTCCTGCACAGGACCACATTAAGGTAACAATCCTAGGGAGGCCAATGCCTCTGTAAATGTGGCAGAAAGCGAGGGAGAAGAAGGGAGAGGTACAATGGATGCATGCAGGAGGAGCAGCCTACTGATTGAAGGCCTCCGACAGTAACTAAGACAGCACCCTATAGACAAACTAGCTTATCGCATAACATTCTTTATGTAATTACAATCCCACTGACATGGTGCTTTTGCCTCTCTGTCCCATGGCACAGAAGTTATTTTATGTACTGTACAAAACGTTTAATGTTATAACTAATCCATCTCCCATTCCCTCCACCACACACACAGAATAATTGGTTATTGGTTACTCTGCTAGGAGTGCAGGGTCCATGATTCACTGTGGTTACCACCATCAGGTAGTCCAAATAACGTCTCCCAAATGGTATGCATCTGTTAGCCTCATGTTGTAGCTAGTTAGGAAGACAGAGGACAATGCCATTATTCTCAGATATTAAAATATGGTTGATACCCGTGGAAAAGGGAGATTTTTAAAGTCAGTGTGCCTCTTAATGAGGCAGTGTATGTCTGCTGCAGAGGCCAGGGCACAGTGCAGAGCTCAGAGCAGAGCAGTTATTAAGCAGCCACCTCCATGCACAACACCAGCCGGCACGGCGGGGCCGTGAGGACTCATAATTAAGCAGCTGATTAGAATTTGCACAGCATACATGTCTAATGAAAGAACAATGAGGGTCCCACATGACAGGCCACCATCCATCCATCTCTAAACCAAACCCACTATTCCTCTCTCAGCTTCTCTTTTCCTTTTTTCTACCCTTCCTCCTTCCAGCAGTCTTTCCAGGCCTCCATTTTTCTATTCAAACCACAACAAGTGGAGTCACATGTTGCTTAGCTAAGTAGATAATAAGTAATAGCCTCCTGGGTAAATGTTAAATGTGATTTATTTTCCTGTTGCTACCAGAACCCTGGGGTTGACTATGGGGATGTGTCTGAGCGGGTAGCCCTGAGGAAGAGACTGCAGTGTCGGAGCTTCCACTGGTACCTGGAAAATGTCTACCCAGAGATGCGCATCTACAACAACACAATCACATATGGGGAGGTGAGACATTCACTGTTCACTATTCACTATCAACGATAGCGATACAAAAACAAAAGCATGTTTTGAGTGGAGTACCTATACTGTGTAGTGGAATACCCGATTTACATTTTCACTACTAAAAAAGAAAAAAATATTTGAGTGGAATAGCTGCAGCCTACTGTGTGTTTGAAGACACTTTCTACAAATAATACACATTTCAAATGAGTTCATTTGCAAACCCACAAATTCATGAAATCTTTCCTTCAGTCTTTTGTTGAATTATTTGGCACGCACTTGTCTCTTGCAGTGATTGCAGGGTGTGCTTTGTTTTTTTTCTCTGTATTTGCATATCAGAGCTTCATTATAAGAAGCAGTGATTTCCTTAATGTCACATACAGTACCACGCGAGCTATGTTTACACAATGTGCACTCAATCAATCTACCATTGACATTGTATTTCACCGCTTCTGCACTTCTGCAAAGATTACATGTTGAAGGAAATACATTCATTTAGAGGGAGTCATCGAAAGGTAAAGGTATCATGTTTCCACAGAAACGCTGCGCAGCTACAAAATTTGATGCAATTTCGCCGTAATGAGTTTTAATTACACACTTATTAGCTTTCGATGCCAACTTGATTGTTTGAGCTCGGCTGCACAACCCTGCACAGCGGAAAAGATTATGACAGGATGAGAAATTGAGCGCAAGAAGTCAGACAGCCAATTCAGAATCATTGTAAAATAAAATGACTTTTACTTATTGATTTCGACATCAGAGTCGGGGGAGAAAATCAATAAGCTTTTCAAGTATATGGTCGGCATATATCAGATTTAAAATAGGCCGTAACTTCATCAAGCAGCACAATGTTGGCGGCCCTGGCCCCATGAATGGTGCTAGCCCTGCTTCTTGCAAATGGATTCAAGTCTTGGAACAGTTACCTTGTGTTGCCATACCGCAGCAGCTGAACAACAGCTGCACCCCCTGCACTGACCAGACCAGTGGCCCAGTACATCACTGGGACCGTGCTCCCATCCATCCAGGACATCTACACGAAACCGGTGCCTGGGGAAGGCCCGCAGCATCATCAAGGACCCCGCACACTCCAGCCACGGGCTGTTCACTCCCTTACCGTCGAGCAGACGTTATCGGACCATGAGGTCGGATACCAACAGGCTCAGAGACAGTTTCTATCTACAAGCCATCAGACTGCTGAACACTTGAACTTGATTGACCACCAGCTCAGACATACACACATCCACACACACACAAACACATTCATGCTACACACACATCACAGCTGCTGCTACCAGTTTCTTACTATGATTTGTAAATACTGCACAATGTAAACACTTGATCCCCCCTTCCCCACGTGACTATAAATTCTACCTTCCTGTATTATACTTATGCTAAAATGTTTACTCTGTTCTACTGAGCCATTTACTTTATAGTTGTCTTTATTCTTGTGTTTTATTATTTCTTATTGTTGTTGCATTGTCGAGAAGGAAACTGCAAATAAGCATTTGGTTGGACGGTGTATACCATGTGTATCAAATACATACGACTAATAAAACTTTAAACTTTAACCAGACAACACAACATGATAGATATCTTCATGTAACAGTATTGTTTCTGTCCCTCTCCTCACCACAACCTGGGCTTGAACCAAGGATCCTCTGAATACATCAGCAACTGCTGCCTACGAAGCATTGTTAGCTATCGCTTCACAAAAGCTGCAGCCCTTGCAAAGCAAGGGAAACAACTACTTCAAGGTCTCAGAGAGAGTGGTCACTGATTAAAACGCTATTAGCTAGCACCGCAAACTAGCTAGCCATTTCACACCCGTTACATTCACAAGGTGGAAATAAAGTGATACACATTCAATCACATAGTCTTAAAGGCACACTAATCCACACTACCATCTGGACTAGGAGGAGTCTAAGAGATTAGAGAGGTTTATTTTGCTTACATGATCTTAGATTAAGCCTATCAGTCCCGAGACCCCAGCAAAAATTGGCTTTTCATATATCTGACATTAATTTAGCTGCATGTTCAACCCTTATATTTAGCCTCACTATGAAGTGAGGATAAATATAATTACAACACAAAACAACACAAAATATTTATTTATTTATTTTATATTTAACCTTTATTTAACTAGCCAAGTCAGTTAAGAACAAATTCTTATTTCCAATGACGGCCTACCCCGGGTCAAACCTGGACAACGCGGAGCCAATTGTGCTCCACCCTATGAGACTCCCAATCATGGCCAGATGTGATACTGCGCAACTTGGGAGCATTCATGAATTTTATTGACAGATGTCAATCAAAAAAATAAGGCCCGCCAAAGCAAAAACCTGATAAAAATGAATTTGTTTGCTCACTGGGAAATTCATATACAACTATTCAGTGACAACTGTGTGGAGTTTGGAGTTTGTGACAGCAACTATCTGAGTTTGTTAGAGTATTATAGACACTATGTCCTGGGATTTCCAATGATCTTCTATGTAGAAGAACCCCTTACCTTCTAATGCTTGTCAGTGTCATAGACATGTCACATGTGCGTATTCATGAGTCTCAGCTTTTTATTGATAGCTTTTACTAGCTCAAACTATTAAGACTCTACATATGTTTTTGGAAAAAGACCGAGACTCCGGGCCCCTTCTGGTTCCGCCCTTGTCTCACAAACACAGAATAATGGTTGGTACAGTATCTATGGATGCAGAAGAAATAGACAAATACAATTGTCCAGAACAAATCCCAGAAGTCTGTAGCTGTTTTAAAGGGGTCCAAAACATCATTGGCTCATTGGGTTAAAATGGAATCTCTCATCACTGTAGTGTGTACATTCTTACTTTATGAGATGTGAGATGATAAAGTGCCGTTTCTTATTACTAATATTTAAAAAATATATATATTTTACAGTATATTCTGGACAAGAGGTTATAAAAATTATAGAAAATATGTTCGATAAGACTGTTATAACAACAGTTTTGTGTTTATAAAATTTAATTCCCTTACTGAAAATAATAAATGCAAACTTTGCATAGACACATGCACTTAGTACATCTTTCCCTGAATCTAAGCGTAGCCTGATTTCCATCTTCATGTGTGTATATCTGTGTTGTTTGGTGTGTTGCAGGTCAGGAACCGTGAAGTGTTTTTTGTATGGTGTGTTGCAGTTCAGGAACAGTAAAGTATCTGCCATGTTTGGTGTGTTGCAGATCAGGAACAGTAAAGTGTATGCATTGTTTGGTGTGTTGCAGGCCAGGAACAGTAAAGTGTATGCATTGTTTGGTGTGTTGCAGGCCAGGAACAGTAAAGTGTATGCATTGTTTGGTGTGTTGCAGGCCAGGAACAGTAAAGTGTATGCATTGTTTGGTGTGTTGCAGGCCAGGAACAGTAAAGTGTATGCATTGTTTGGTGTGTTGCAGGCCAGGAACAGTAAAGTGTATGCATTGTTTGGTGTGTTGCAGGCCAGGAACAGTAAAGTGTATGCATTGTTTGGTGTGTTGCAGGCCAGGAACAGTAAAGTGTATGCATTGTTTGGTGTGTTGCAGGCCAGGAACAGTAAAGTGTCTATATTGTTTTGTGTTTCGCAGGTCAGGAACAGTAAAGTGTGTATGTTGTTTTGTGTGTTGCCAGCCAGGAACAGTAAAGTATCTGTTGTTTTGTGTGTTGCAAGTCAGAAACCCTAAAGTATCTGTATTGTTTGTTACGTTGCAGGTCAAGAACAGTACATCATATGTTGTTTGGTGTGTTGCAGGTCAGGAAAAGTACAGTATCGTTGTTTGGTGTGTTGTAGGTTAGCACCAGTAAAGTGACTATTTTGCTTGGTGTGTTGCAGGTCAGGAACAGTAAAGTATCTGTTGTTTGTTATGTTGCAGGTCAGGAACATTAAAGTGTATGTGTTCTTTGGTCTGTTGCAGGTCAAGAACAGTAAATGATCTGTTGTTTGGTGTGTTGCAGGTTAGGAACAGTATGTTGTTTGGTGTGTTGCAGGTCAGGAACAGTATGTTGTTTGGTGTGTTGCAGTTACATTTTAGGTGCTGTTTTTGTGTTGCAGGTTAGGAACTGTAAAGTGTCTGTGTTGTTTGGTATGTTACAGGTGAGGAACAGTAAAGTGTCTATTGTTTGGTGTGTTGCAGGTCAGGAAGAGTAAAGTATATGTGGTGTTTGGTGTGTTGCAGGTCAGGAACAGTAAAGTGTCTATTGTTTGGTGTGTTGCAGGTCAGGAAGAGTAAAGTATATGTGGTGTTTGGTGTGTTGCAGGTCAGGAACAGTAGAGTGTCTGTTGTTTTGTGTGCTGCAGGTCAGGAAGAGTAAAGTATATGTGGTGTTTGGTGTGTTGCAGGTCAGGAACAGTAAAGTGTCTATTGTTTGGTGTGTTCCAGGTCAGGAACAGTAAAGTGTATGTTGTTTCATCTGTTGCAGGTTAGGAGCAGGAAATAGTCTGTTGTTTGGTGTGTTGCAGGTCAGGAACAGTAAAGTATCGGTTGTTTGTTAAGTTGCTGGTCAGGAACAGTAAAGTGTATGTTGTTTGGTGTTGCAGGTGAGGAACAGTAAAGTTTCTGTGTTGTTTTGTGTGTTGTAATTTAGAAACAGTAAAGTGTCTGTTGTTAGTTGTGTTGCAGGTCATTCACAGTAAAGTTTCTGGGTTGTTTTGTGTGTTGTAATTTAGAAACAGTAAAGTGTCTGTTGTTAGTTGTGTTGCAGGTCAGGAACGTGTCTGTGTTGTTTTGTGTGCTGCAGGTCAGGAAGAGCAAAGTGTATGTGTTGTTTGGTGTGTTGCAGGTCAGGAACAGTAACGTCGCTGTGTTGTTTGTTGTGTTGCAGGTCAGGAACACTAAAATGTCTGTCGTTTTGTGTGCTGCAGGTCAGGAAGAGCAAAGTATATATGATGTTGGTGTGTTGCAGGTCAGGAACAGTAACGTCTCTGTGTTGTTTGTTGTGTTGCAGGTCAGGAACACTAAAATGTCTGTCGTTTTGTGTGCTGCAGGTCAGGAAGAGCAAAGTATATGAGATGTTGATGTGTTGCAGGTCAGGAACAGTAAAGTGTCTGTGTTGTTTGGTGTGTTGCAGGTCAGGAACAGTACATTTTAGGTGCTGTTTTTGTGTTGCAGGTTAGGAACTGTAAAGTGTCTGTGTTGTTTGGTGTGCTGCAGGTCAGGAAGAGTAAAGTATATGTGGTGTTTGGTGTTTTGCAGGTTAGTGTCTGTTCTTTCATTTGTGGCAGGTTAGGAGCAGGAAATAGTCTGTTGTTTGGTGTGTTGCAGGTCAGGAACACTAAAGTGCCCGTTACTAGGTGAGTTGCATGTCAGGAACAGTAAAGTGTCTATGTTGTTTGGTGTGTTGCAGGTCAGGAACAGTAAGGCCAGCGGCTACTGTCTGGACCAGGGATCAGAGGACGATGACAAAGCCATTCTCTACCCCTGCCACGGGATGTCCTCACAGGTTAACAGATTTCACTCTCTTTTGTATATTTACAAATAATATAAACTGTTTACATTTTCGGTTGGTTGGACATGAAGATACCTTCTTTCTTCACTAAATAATTTAAGCATTATTCTTACAGTATGCAGTGTAATGCCTTGGTATGGCACTTATCTTAATATTGACAGCCAAGCAAAATCTACAAATCACATTTCATATTGGTGAAATAAGCTCAGAATTGTGAATATATTTACAATATAATGAACAAAAATATAAACGCAACATGTAAAATGTTGATCCCATGTTTCATGAGCTGAAATAAAAGAACCCAGAAATGTTCCATATGCACAATAAGCTTATTTCTCTCAAATGTTGTGGACAAAATTGTTTACATCCCTGTTAGTGAGCATTTTTCCTTGGCCAAGATAATCCATCCACCTGACAGGTGTGGCATATCAAGAAGCTGATTAAAAAGTATGATCATTACACTGGGGACAATATAAGGCCAGTTTTGTCACACAACACAATGCCACAGATGTCTCAAGTTTTGAGGGAGAGTGCAATTGGCATGCTGACTGCAGTAATGTCCACCAGAGCCGTTGCCAGAGAATGTAATGTTAATTGCTTTACCATAAGCTGCTTCCAATGTGGTTTTAGAGTATTTGGCAGTATGTCCAAATGGCCTCACAGCTGCAAACCACGTGTAACCATGCCAGCACAGGACCTCTACATCCAGGTTCTTCACCTGCAGGACCATCTGAGACCAACCACCTGGACAGCTGATGATACTGAGAAGTATTTCTGTCTGTAATAAAGCCCTTTTGTGGGGATAAAATCATTCTGATTGGCGGGGCCTGAATGGGCCTGGCTCCCAAGTGGGTGGGCCTATGCCCTCCCAGGACCACCCATGGCTGCGCCCTTGCCAGGTTCTTCACCTGCAGGATCATCTGAGACCAGCCACCTGGACAGCTGATGAAACAGGAGTATTTCTGTCTGTAATCAAGCCCTTTTTTGTGTGGATGAACTCATTCTGATTGGCTGGGCCTGGCTCCCAAGTGGGAGGGGCATATGCTCTCCTAGAAACACCTATGGCTGCTCCCCTGCCCAGTCATGTGAAATCGATAGATTAAGGCCTAATAAAAAAAAATACATATATTGACTTTGTTCCTTATATGAACTGTAACTCAGTAAAATTGTTGAAATTGTTGAATGTTGGGTTTATAATTTTGTTCAGTATAATTCATAATGCGATTGATTTTTGCTTTCCCGTTTGTTTATTCTAATATTTTAATCAATGGCCTCCCTGGTAGTTCCATTATAGAATATTCACTAGATGCTGACCTGTGAGTGTGAGGGCAAAAGGGTCTTTGCAACTATTTTTGTGTGCCTGCAATCATGCAAATATTATTCATGGCTGATATTTTCCCCCTCTGGATGCGGAGTGACATGTTTATTATCAGTCGCATGCTGAATATAAAATAGTTGCAGAGTGTTGGCTGGCTCTTTTCCCCTTCCCTCCTCCAGAGAGAGCTCAGTGCGGTGCAGTAAAGCTACACTGAGTCTTTAATCCTACCCTCAGGGGAAATAAACAAATGGAAATGAATGTTATGTCATTGTATCATTAGATTACAAAGCTACTACACAGGATGCAGTTCCATTTTTAGAGTCGTTTTGATTTTACTGAACTTTTCCTATTACGTATAAAAAATGTAATTGTGCGGAATAAATCTTTATTAGTCTCTCTGTTTCCCCCATGCCTCTTGTAAGGAGGTTTAAAACCAAGATGACAATGGCTCACCTTGTCCATTTGGGCTAATCCTGATAAAGGGCATGGCAGAGGATGGGGATTCCAGGGCCAGGGTCGCCCCACTCAACCCACCTGGCTCATCCCAGCAGGAATACCTGATGTGTGTGGTGTACATGGAGCAGTGGATGGTGTATGTTGCTCCCTGTTCTTTGTTTGAACCATTTATGCTAAGAGGCCTTTTAAGACCCCAGCAAAGGGATCTGTAGTAGTCAGGGGCTGCGTCCAAATGGCATAGGATGTCATTCTCATACAGAATAGGGTGCCATTGTGGATGCAAGCAGGGTGTTTCACATGACACGCTGGTCTCCTGCTGTTGCTCAACCCCCATAGGGAGAGGAAATGTGCTGTGTTCTGTCCAGGGATTCTGTACTGTATGGTCGGCTTGCCTATGAGAATATAACACAATAGATATGGTAGGAGAAAATCCAAAGAAAAACCAACTGTAATCTTTTTTTTTGAGAGCCGATGCTCTTTCAATGGAAAGTATAGGGGCATACTGAATTCTAACTCCCATGATGCAATTCCTATGGCTTCCACAGGGTGTCAGCAGTCGATGTTCAAGGCTTCAGGCTTGTAACTTCGAAAACGAATAAGAAATATCAGTTTAACTTCTCTAGGGTAGGGGGCAGCATTCGGAATTTTGGATGAAAAGCATGCCCAAATTAAACTGCCTGCTTCTCGGGCCCAGAAGATATGATATGCATATAACTGGTAGATTTGGATAGAAAACACTCTAAAGTTTCCAAAACTGTTATAATAGTGTCTGTGAGTATAACATAACTGATTTGGCAGGCGAAAACCTAAGAAAAATCCATTCGTGAAGTTTTTTGGGGTGTGGTTTGTAGTTTTCTATTCAATGCCATTACAGTATCCATTGACTTAGGACTCAAATTGCAGTTTGTATGCCTTCCACTAGATGTCAACAGTCTTTAGAAATTGTTTCAGGCTTGTATTCTGAAAAATGAGGAAGTAAGAGCAGTCTGAATGAGTGGAGCCTAAAGTGTCACAGAGCTTTTTCATGCGCACAACCGACAGAGTGCCTTTCCTGTTTACCTTTTATATTGACAACGTTATTGTCCGGTTGAAATATTATCGATTATTTAGGCTAAAAACAACCTGACGATTGAATATTAACATCTATTGACATGTTTCTATGAACTTTACAGATACAATTTGGATTTTTTGTCTGCCTGTTTTGACTGCGTTTGAGCCTGTGGATTACTGAAGAAAACGCGCGAACAAAACAGAGGTTTTTGGATATAAAGAGACTTTATCGAACAAAAGGAAAATTTATTGAGTAAATTAATGTCTGCTGAATGTAACCATATGAAGATCATCAAAGGTAAGGGATTAATTTTATCTCTATTTCTGACTTGTGTAACTCTTCTACTTGGCTGGTTACTGTTAGTAATGATTTGTTTGCTGGGCTATGTTCTCAAATAATCGTAAGGTATGCTTTCGCCGTAAAGCATTTTTGAAATCTGACACCGTGGTTGGATTCACAAGAAGTTAATCTTTAAACCTATGTAAAATATGTTTTGTTTTCTGAATTTTTATAATGAGTATTTCTGTATTTGAATTTGGCGCCCAGCAGTTTCACTGGCTGTTGAAGAGGTGGGACGCTAACGTCTCACGTACCCAAGAGAGGTTAAGTACAGGGACTCACTCTTGGGAATTCATGTATGCGCGCGCAATGAAGACAGAACGCAACAGCTAAAATCGGTTTCCTTCTTTCCGTAAGAAATAATATCGTTTGATTACATTTTAGGGTATCTGAGGAGTAAATAGAAATGTATTTTGACTTGTTGAAACAAAGTTTAGGGGTAGATTTTTGGATTCCTTTCTCTGTATGTTGAACGAGTGGATTACTCAAATCCATGGCACCAACTAAACAGACTTTTTGGGATATAATGAAGGTATTTATCTAACAAAATGACATTTTATAGCTGGGACCCTTTGGATGACAAATCAGAGGAAGATTTTCAAAAAGTAAGTGAATATTTAATCGCTATTTGTGAATTTATGAAACCTTTGCCGGTGGAAAAACATTTTGATGTGGGGCACCATCCTCAAACAATCTCATGGTATGCTTTCGCTGTAACGGCTACTGTAAATCGGAAAGTGCAGTTAGATTAACAAGAATTTAAGCTTTTTACCTAAATGTTTAATATCCATAATTTTTATGATTATTTATTTGAATTGCGCGCCCTCCATTTTCACCGGAAGTGTCCCACTAAGCGGGACCCCTAGCCCTAAGGGGATTTATTAAGGGCAATTTCACCACTTTTCAACCTCATTTCATTATCTCACAATACCAGTGTCTACATATGTGAAAACAGCACATTTCTAAGTTTTGTAGAAAACTTCTACTCAATGTACTCAATGTAGTGATGAGCGATTAACTAAAATGTCAGTTACAGTTGAAGTCGGAAGTTTACATACACTTTAGCCAAATGCATTTAAACTCAGTTTTTCACAATTCCTGACATTTAATCTGAGTAAAAATTCCCTGTTTTAGGTCACTTAGCATCACCACTTTATTTTAAGAATGTGAAATGTCAGAATAGTAGTAGAGAGAATGTTTTAATTCAGCTTTTATTTCTTTTATCACATTCCCAAGGTGTCAGAAGTTTACATACACTCAATTAGTATTTGGTAGCATTGCCTTTAAATTGTTTAACTTGGGTCAAATGTTTTGGGTAGCCTTCCACAAGCTTCCAACAAGAAGTTGGGGGAATTTTGGCCCATTCCTCCTGACAGAGCTGGTGTAACTGAGTCAGGTTTGTAGGCCTCCTTGCTCGCACATGCTTTTTCAGTTCTGCCCACAAATTTTCCATAGGATTGAGGTCAGGGCTTTGTGATGGTCACTCCAATACCTTGACTTTGTTGTCCTTAAGCCATTTTGCCACAACTTTGGAAGTATCCTTGGGGTCATTGTCCATTAGGAAGACCCATTTGCGACCAAGCTTTAACCTGACTGATGTCTTGAGAGGTTGCTTCAATATATCCACATAATGTCCCTATCTCATGATGCCATCTATTTTGTTAAGTGCACCAGACCCCTCCAACATGATGCTGCCACCCCTGTGCTTCACAGTTGGGATGGTGTTCTTCGGCTTGCAAGCTTCCCCCTTTTTCCTCCAAACATAACGATGGTCATTATGGCCAAACAGTTCTATTTTTGTTTCATCAGACCAGAGGACATTTTTCCAAAAAGTATATGCAGTTGCAAAGCGTAGTCTGGCTTTTTTATGGTGGTTTTGGAGCAGTGGCTTCTTCCTTGCTGAGCGGCATTTTAGGTTATATCGATATAGGACTTGTTTTACTGTGGATATAGATACTTTTTTACCTGTTCCCTCCAGCATCTTCACAAAGTCCTTTGCTGTTGTTCTGGGATTGATTTGCACTTTTCGCACCAAAGTACATTCATCTCTAGGAGACAGAATGCGTCCCCTTCCTGAGCGGTATGACAGCTGTGTGGTCTCTTGGTGTTTATACTTGCGTACTATTGTTTGTACAGATGAACGTGGTACCTTCAGGCATTTGGAAATTGCTCCCAAGGATGAACCAGACTTGTGGAGGTCTACAATTTTTTTCTGAGGTCTTGGCTGATTTCTTTTGATTTTCCCATGATGTCAAGCAAAGAGGCACGGAGTTTGAAGGTAGGCCTTGAAATACATCCACAGGTACACCTCCAATTGACTCAAATTATGTCAATTAGCCTATCAGAAGCTTCTAAAGCCATGACATAATTTTCTGGAATTTTCCAAGCGGTTTAAAAGCACAGTCAACTTAGTGTATGTAAACTTCTGACCCACTGGAATTGTGATACTGTAATGGCTGTCGTCCTCTTCTTCCTCTGAAGAGGTGTAACAAGGATCGGACCAAGACGCAGAGTGGTAAGTGTCCATGTTTTAATATAATCCACTGAACACAACAAAAAATACAAAATAACAAAGTAACCTAACCGAAACCGTCCCGTGTGGCATGAACACAGACACAGGAAACAAACACCCACAAACCAACAGTGAATACAGGCAACCTAAATATGGTTCCCAATCAGAGACAATGCAAAACACCTGTCTCTGATTGAGAACCATATCAGGCCAAATGACAAACCTAAACATAGAAACACATAACATAGACTGCCCACCCCGACTCACGCCCTGACCATACTAACTAAAGACAAAACAAAGGAAAATTAAGGTTAGAACGTGACAGATACATTGAATTATAAGTGAAATAACTTGTCTGTAAACAATTGTTGGAAGAATTACTAGTGTCATGCACAAAGTAGATGTCCTAACCGACTTGCCAAAACTATAGTTTGTTAACAATACATTTTTGTAGTGGTTGAAAACGAGTTTTAATGACTCCAACCTAAGTATATGTTTACGTCCTACTTCAACTGTATTTTTTGTTTGTTAAACAACTAATTTACCAACATCAGTTCAGTTAAATTGAATTCCATTTTGTTAAGTTTTCTTCTGTGAGCGCAATGTGCAGTTTTTCTATAGATAAATTTAGATCAAGCCCAAACTGTGCGATGTACTAGGGAGTTGAGAGAAGAGACAGAAGAACGCACGATCTAGAGGGATATAGAGCAGTTGTTTCGTGAGGTTTCTCGACCTGAAAGTACATGATCTAAGTGATTGATAGTTGGTATTCAGCAGTCATAAAAATATATACTATTCACATTGAAAAGCAACCAATAAAGTGTAATTGTTCGGAGAGCATAGTCAGCAGCTTTATAGAAATGGGATGATAGGCCTCAAACTAATGTAATTGTACAGTGGAGTACAGTATAGCAATCTCAGAGTGGCACATTGCAGAGCTGTCGCTCCGTGGTAGAACGAGGTGCGGAGGGGGGATTTCCATAGCAATAGGTCTCACTCTGAAATACTTCCTGCTATACAATAACACACATACATCATATTTACTATACTGTACCCCAGCCTAGTGTTAATGAGCCAATTAGTGAACTCATGATTAGCCTGCCCCAAAGAGGCTCCCACCCAAACTTTACTGTGCCAAGTAATTGAGCATCAGGCTCTAATGTTTTGAGAACAGGTTGATTGGCTTGGCATAATAATTTCCTTATGGTGGAAAATTATTTGGTATAGTCAGATTTTAATTGCGTTAGGAAATAAAGGCATCCACTCCTTAACGCTGTAAACACATCTTAACAGGGATTATATTGCTGGACTGTCTACAGTTCCCATTTCCACTACTGATGAATCAGTTTATCACGCCAGTTGCCACACATTACACAACCCCTAAACACCAGGATGGAAAGTCAGTTGGAGGACATTTGAAAGAAGAAAAAACAAGAGTGAAATGAATAAATTACAAATTAAATCACATAATCGTTGAAGATGTATTCGTCTTGCTGCCAGGAAGGAATTCATGTTCAAACAGGGTTATAGTGATTCAAACAGAATGGAAAAACAGCTACCACTTTGTGATACAGATAGAGCTGTGTCGGTCATGAAATTTTGTCAGACGGTAACTGTCAAGCAAATAACTGCCGGTCTCATGGTAATTGACCATAAATTAACATAAATACGTTTAGCATCTCCATGCTTCCACGCATTGCATACAAGCCAGTGATGCGGACCTTTGAAACATCTACATTTGAAAATGTCGAGTAAATAAATGTAATATAGCCTACACCATCACAATAAATTTATTATTACAGGCAGGTCTAAAGAAACATAATGATATGAAGAAAATATGGATTATTTCAGAAGAACAGAATAGCATATTCGGAGTTGTCCTTATGTTAGGCTCAGATCTGGCTATGCCATATGGCTGTGGGCTACACTAGTTCATTTAGCAGATAAGATTTGCTTATAATTCCTGGGGCATTATTTTATATTATTATATGGTAAGAAGAACACAATTGAATGTTGCTGAATAAAAAAGAAAGGATATTTTCCCCAAACGATTTCTGAGGGAGTGTGCACATGCAGCTGTTCTGTGTTAAGTGGTTAACAAAGTGATCATTTGAAACCGGTTGTCACGCCCTGACCTTAGAGAGCTTTTTATGTCTCTATTTTGGGTTTGGTCAGGGTGTGATTTGGGTGGGCATTCTATGTTCTATATTCTATGTTTTTGTATTTCTTTGTTTTGGCCGGGTATGGTTCTCAATCAGGGACAGCTGTCTATCGTTGTCTGTGATTGGGAACCATACTTAGGTAACCCTTTTCTCTCCTTTCTGTGTGGGAAGTTGTCTTTGTTTGTGTCACTATATGCCCTTAAGCTTCACGGTCGTTTTGGTATTGTTTATTGTTTTGTCGGCGTCATTCTAAATAAAAGGAATATGTACGCTCACCACGCTGCGCTTTGGTCCACTTCCTTTGACGGCCGTAACACAGGTCCTCCTACATTGCCTTCAGAACGTATTCATACCCCTTGAATTATTCCACATTTTGTTGAGTTACAGCCTGAATTCAAAATGGATTAAATACATTATTTTCTTACCCATCTACACACAACACCCATTATGGCAAAGTGTGTTTAGAAATGTTTGCAAATTTATTGAAAATGAAATACCAAAATATCTAATTTACATAAGTATTCACACCCTGAGGCAATACTAGATAGAATCACCTTTGGCAGCGATTACAGCTGTGAGTCTTTTCTGAATAAATCTCTAAAAGCTTTGCACACCTGGGTTGTGTCGTGGAAATTTATATTGAGAGAGACTTTGTCATTTCTTCAAACAATCATCTTTATTTAATATCGATTAATTATTGCAATAACGAAGCTGGTCAACAGCACACTCTAAAGTGCGTGTTGCAGAGAGCTTAACCGAAAATGAAAAAACAGAGATCTTATATAGGAGACCTAAACATGCTTAGTCACCCCTCCCGTGCTGACTTGGGGACACCACAAGCCACCATGGGTTAATCTCCTGGTTATTTGCATAGATGTTGTTTTACCCCCAACCCGGCTTAGTTTCCCAGATGCCAGATGAAGATGAGACAATGAGGGATTGTTCTAAACTCTTCCAGGCTATCTCTGTCTCGGGTCACACACACCACATCTTGTCTATGGAATGCCAGCTGTAGATATTTATCACCAAGTCATTGTCAGCTAAAGCTATCTCTAGCAAAACCCGTTCCCTTGACCATACGCCCAGACTAACTGCAGGAAGCTAGAGTGGAAACACAGCATTAATAGAACAGAAATGTCTTACTATTTGTTAACTATTAATCGTTAGCTGTTAATATCAAACAAATCAGGTAAATACGTAATTTTTCTCTCACAGTTGTACAATATTTGCACATTATACAACACACGAGTCAAATCCTTGATGCTGACTGGTTAATGATGTTGAAATGCCTATTTACTCTGTTCCATCTCACTGACCAATCCACTGTCTCATCAGCCCATACAGGCAATTTATAAACTTGATCTCCACTATAAAAAGCATCTAGACATTATCTCCCATTTTTTTAGACTAGCATTTGGTTGTTAACAGCGGAGATTTGTATAAACCTTCCTGTCTGTCTTTCTGACATTTGTACATTGTTTCAATATTGAAATTTGATCATCAGCTGTCCCATAGTAATGCACATGTCGGGAATTGGGATGAGACAGACAGGCAGACAGCTTTTCTCAGCCAGTCGAAATCAAGAATCAGCTGGCATAATTTTTATGGATATACGTATACAAACAAATGTCAATAGAAAACATGTCAAACGAAATTAATTGTAGATCGTTTTCAGTCTTTCCAGCTTCAGTTTGAAGTGATTGTGTTAGCTGTGTTGTTGGCTAACTTAGCTTCTCTGAACAGTATCCTGACGAGCACATTTTCTATGTCAGGTGAAATCATGCATCATTAGCTCATTGTTATGGATGTATCCAAATAAATGTCACTAGAAAACAGCTTAAACAAATGCAAATGCAGCTACTTTGCTGTTATTCTGACTGTGCCATTTGATGTGACTGTAAGTTAGCCGTAGTTGGCTAGCTAGCAAGCAAGGGATAAGAATGTTTCCAACCAATATGGCAATAACACATTTAGAACGAACAACTGTGTCATGTCCATAGATACATAGCAATAACACTTAGTCTCGGGCCTAACAACACCCGTGGCAATATATCCACCAAACACCGACTTCTCTGGCATGATCTCCTAATTATTCTTTTTGAATTCTTCAATCTCTAACAAGGTGGTTGTTGATCATTTCTAGACAGCCACTTTCAAGTCTTGCCATAGATTTTCAAGACGATTTAAGTCAAAACTGTAACTAGGCCACACAGGACCATTCAATGTCATCTTGGTAAGCAATTCCAGTGTATATTTGGCCTTGTGTTTTAGGTTATTGTCCTACTGAAAGGTGAATTTGTCTCCCATTGTCTGTTGGAAAGCAGATTGAACCAGGTTTTCCTCTGGGATTTTGCCTGTTGCTTAGCTCTGTTCTGTTTCCTTTTATCCTAAAAAAAAACCTTTGTCCTTGCCGATGACAAGGATACCTATAACATTATGCAGCCATCAACCATAATTGAAAAATATGAAGAGTGGTACTCAGTGATGTGTTGTGTTGGATTTGCCCTAAACATAACACTTTATATTCAGGACATACTGTAAAGTTATTTTCTTTGCCACATTTTTTGCAGTTTTACTTTAGTGCCTTAATGCAAACAGGATGCATGTTTTAGAATATTTGTATTCTGTACAGGCTTCCTTCTTTTCACTGTCATTTAGGTTAGTATTGTGGAGTAACTACAATGTTGTTGATCTATCCTCAGTTTTCTCCTATCACAGCCATGAAACTCTGTAACTATTTTAAAGTCACCATTGGCCTCATGGTGAAATCCCTGAGCGGTTTCCTTCCTCTGTGGCAACTGAGTTAGGAATGACACCTGTATCTTTGTAGTGACTGGGTGTATTGATACACCAACCAAAGTGTAATTAATAACTTCACCATGCTCAAAGGGAAATTCAATGTGTGTTTTAATTTATTTTATTTTTTTACCAATGTACTGTACCAATAGGTGCCCTTCTTTGCTAGCCATTGGAAAACCTCCCTGGCCTTTGTATTTGAAATTCACTGCTCGACTGAGGAACCTTACAGATAATTGTTTGTGGGGTACAGAGATGAGGGAGTTATTCAAAAATAATGTTAACCACTATTATTGCACACAGAGTGAATCCATGCAACTTATTATGTGAGTTAAGTGCATTTTTACTCCTGACTTTATTTAGGCTGACAATAACAAATGGGTTAAATATTTCATGTTTTATTCATTTGTAAAAATGTCTAAAAACATAATTTCACTTTGACATTATGGGGTATTGTGTGTGGGCCAGTGACACAAAATCTTAATTTAATCCATTTTAAATTCAGACTATAACACAACATGTGAATAAAAGACAAAGGGTGTTCATACTTTCTGAAGGCACTGTATGCTTAATTTATAACCGCATGAGTGATTTATGCAACTTTAGAATATATTAGAAATCAAAACATATAGGCTAAGGTTTGTATCATAACTAAAGCTGCATGATGCGACTGAGGATGATTTGAAAAAAGTTGCATGAAACGTATGTGCTCTAGCCTACAAATTAGCCTACTAATATAAGTGTGGAATTTTATTTTTTTTAAATGCCCCTTTCCCAAAAAAACATTCACTCGAATAGTGAATGGAGGAAGAGCTTCCTGTGGTTACATTTTTAATATGCCGGGTAGGTTACACCGGTTTTAAAGCGGATTCATGTGCTTCATTTTAAGAATTGAACAATAAATATACTGTATCACAAGAAAACTGGGATCATCTTTTAAATAGTGGCAAGTCAAAACTGTTTTCACACGCGATTGCACATTGACTGGGTTTCTAAAAATACATATTTCTGCACCTGCCTGGCATCATTCACAAGTGATAATATTCTCACCCATCAGACTATTCTCATTGTAATCTTGTCTTTACATCTACATAATAATAAATGTGTGAAATTTGTTTTGATTTACTGTAGAATGGGCAATTATTATGCAACTGTCAGAACAGGAGCAGGGGAAAATAGACATGCACTTGAATAACTAATGGAGGACACTTTTCCCGCTGTTCATTTTCATGCCAGCCAGGTAGACTACTCCGGTTGTAAAGTGAAGCAATATGCTTAGTAGGCTATTAGTAGGCCGAGCTTATAGATTTGCATTGATGCATTGATGTCAGAGTGATTAGAGGGACAATAGAGTACCAGGCCATTAGCGACTAGCCGTTGGCAAGTTTGGTATGCTACTAATGACCATCAGCGGCATCAGAGCGCACTTTTGGAGAAGCCTAGGGGGTCTCAACTGTCAGGTGGAGTTTGACTGGTCATGATTCGTGACTGCCGGTCTGTTGGCAATATGGTCACTTTAACATCCCAAGACACAGAACAATATGGATAGAGTTTAACTTCAAGGATCAACTTTACTGCTCCAGGATCTACATTGTACACTTGTTTTCAGCATGCGAAAGATTTGAAAAGATGGTATTTGAAATACATTCCCTTGGTATTTCAATAGAAATAGTGAAAAGGCAATCAGCCACAGGACCTTCACCAGACCCAAGGTAGTAGAAGCTGAAAAGTCTGGACAAGTAAGTGATGAACCCATTGCACATTTTTCATGTGTTCCAAATTGGTGTCTCTTTATGTGCAGCACTCTGTGCAGCACTCTGCACAAAGAGCACTCTGTCACCTTCAGCCAGAGCTCCAGTACAGCCACTGTCCCCACATGAGCTGGCTTGTATATTGTTTATCCGGCTCTGAGTATTTGGTTTAAGGGAGTGGTAACAGAAAATATCAGCCTGCAGCAGCAGCCATTCATTCAGCTGCAAGGCTCACATAATGTCCATCTACGCCGGGTCGTCAACAATATGGGTTCAAAAGCATTCCGTTATATTGATGTATGGTTTCAAAAGCATTCCGTTATATTGATCGACCCCGACCTCCTCTTGTTCTGGTTCATACAGTTACTTCCGTTACAACACCCCCTTTTACCTGGATGACTGTGGAACAATGTGGAAGAGAAGAATATTGCGATGTTGGGCTGTATTGAAGACCCACCTATCTTTATCTTCTCATTTCTGTTAGAGGATCGGTGTAATGAATAATGGATGCTATTTCTACTGTATCCTTAAGTAACAGATATGACACACACAGACACACACACTTTCTAGTACTGGATTGAATGACCAGGGATTATGTCTGGTTGAAAAAAGCATTAATAAACTATGCCTCTGTTTGTATTATAATGTCCTAGGACAGTAACATAGATAATAGACTTAGCAGCTCCATAAATATCTTAAGTCTGCATACAGATAATGAATTTGCTCACTGAATTAGAGATGAATGGTGAAAATACTTTCTGGTGCATTTACTTACCAATTTTATTTGCAGCATTTACTCAAATGTACAGCGTTTTGGATCCATGTTTCTTTTTGTTATAATCAAATGAACTGCCTGATGTTCATCTCTGTTTTTCAGCTTGCCCGTTACTCAACAGAGGGCCTGCTGCAGTTAGGACCCCTAGGGTCAACCACCTTCCTGCCCAATACAAAATGTCTCATTGACGACGGAAGAGGGCGCACGCCCAGCTTGAAAAAATGTGACTCTGTTTCGCGGGTTTCGCAGAGGCTGTGGGATTTTACACAGGTAAAAACAAAACACAAATGGATTCAAATACAATAATTGATCAATGTTTCTGGAAGAGCCTCGGGCTTCTTCAAATTAACGGAGTCATGTATTGCATACATATTGAGGAAAATAAATTGTTCTCTATAATAGTATGAGCTACGTGTTAAATGTGAGATTAAATGTTGTTGCTGCTGATAAAGGTCCCTCCATTGTAGAAGAGTATGCCAAATCCCACGTCCATTCAGTGCATTTGCATTCACAACTGTCACATGACCGAGTGTGCCTGTATGGAGCAGGTAATAGTAACACTATTTGAACATAATAACTACCATCAGGAATATAGAGAATGATTTGAGGTTACACAAAGTTGTTTGGAACAATGTGTTCTATTTCAATATCAGTGTTTTTGATAGGATCCTTTTGTGTCTTGTTTTGCAGAATGGTCCAATCATCAGCAGGGACACTGGACGGTGCCTGGAGGTGGAGATGTCCAAAGATGCCAACTTTGGCCTTCGACTGGTGGTGCAGAGGTGTTCTGGTCAAAAGTGGATGATACGGAACTGGATAAAGCATCCAAGGCATTGAGGCAAGACATTACCTCTGAGAAAATTATATAATTTCAGTCTTGGAAGACAAACCCATGGACAGACAGTCAGAGAGCATTTCATATGAGATAGCTATAGGCCCTGGGACTGATGAGATGAGTTCACAGTGTGTGGATTATTCTATGGACTGTGTGCACTGAGCCCTCCCCTTAGAGCAAAAAGCTTTCAACTGCTGAATCTTCAGAAGAATATGATCAATATATAGTATGTGTTCAGCTGAGCTGAGGGTCAAATGTGGAGACTATACCATAGGCTTACAGCGAGCTATATAGTACTGTTTGAAATACTCTACATTTCTTACAGAACATGCACCTACATGTACAAAATAATAATAAGACACTTGAATGAAACTCACAATGTGGTTCAACACTGACAATGACAAGAATTGTGTTTTTGATATAAAGCCAATCCCAGGAATCTTTGCAGATGAGGTTGGAGCGAGTCATTTTGTTGATTCGACTGAGCAGATCAAAAGATGAAATTGCTTATCAGTCGCCATATCAATCTGTAATTACTTCAGGCTGTCATTTGGATAATTGCTTTGGACATTTCACAATCCTGATAAGAGATTTTTTTATATGACTCAAAAAGCTGTTCATCTTCCTGATGAACTTATAAGAATGCAAAGCAACTACTGTTCTCACAAATACAAAAATATATTATTTTGTATTTTTCTTTTGACTGTATTGCTTGCCACTAATTATCAGAGCAATAGCGTGCCTTTTTACATCCTTATGCTTCATCTGACCAGGGAATGTCAATTCCACAAGCATGTAAAAATTATGTTAAAGTAATTCATATATAAACCAATGTAAAGATGTCTAAATAATAGTAATATATTGTAAAATAGAAATTGGTATCAGTCCTCCAAGAAAAGTTAGGAGAAAAAAATGTTTTAATTAACTGCATTAATAAAAAAAATGCTATATTTTAAACCATTGAGTACAGAGCCAGGCAGTGTACATATTGGAACATTTAAAGATTTCTAAAGATTTTCCTTACCCACAATGCTGTTCACTGCATGTTACATGGAAGCCAGGGCCTATTTTTACAGATGTAAAGCCAGATGCGGGTGGTTGTTTGACTTTGACAGCGTAAGCCCACTTACCTGCCTTTGTTGTGTTTCCACTTACAGCCTCCTACTGGATTCTGGCCTCGCAACTCTCTAATCGTTAAAACCCACCCACAGAATAACAGGTCTTCACAAAGTACTGAAAGCGTTCCAATTTATTACGCTCAGCAAGAAACTCTTTTCCCACTGTATTTTCTGATGCCCAGCCAAAAAGTGAACAACTTTGAAGATAAAATAACTCTCTCTAAACCTTTTTTGGTGCCTCTCATATTTTGTCTCTCATTTATTTATACTGAATGGTCAAAATGTAGGTGCAAAGGGGATTGTGATTGCTATGACACATGTGCCCATAACATTTTCTTTACAAAGGGATGATATTTTGAAAGCTGATGAATGTTACTTGCAAGAAATGTCATTGAATGTCATCTAGTGGATTAGCATTAAACGGCTGAATATGAGACAATAGCTATTGTACACCTCCTAGCGGAGACCAAAGCGGTTCGTCGGACCGGGTATGCATTACACGTTTCATTCTCGCTCACGTGCCGTACAGACAGATAGTGTGACAGTGAGTGATGAGCTGGGTGGCAGAGGGGTGGTAGAAAGGGGAGCGGTGTGGGGGCGAGAGGTGCAGGTGGACAAGGACACATAGCTCTCATGCGAAGGGGGCCTGGTAGTTTCTCATTGTCATGCTGACAATAGTATTTTTATGCCTGGGTCCCAGCCAACAGGGAGAGGTGACTTCATTATTCAGACAGACGAAGGGAGCACTCTCTGACAAATTAAGGCGGAAGGGTGAGTCACATAGAATCTCATAGGACCCATTGCGAAATACAGTCAGTCACACTGCTGTGAGATTCTGTGAGACTTGGTTTGGGAACATTGCAAACTATTGGCCTATAAACTGTGTTGTGTTGTCTGATCACATATATATGTAGGCAGCTTGTTACTGCAATCAGATAATTATTCTACAGAAACATTGATGGCAATTACTGGGATGTACAAGAAAGAGGAGAGCACTGAAGCATATAGTTTAATGAGGGTTCAAAATAAACATAAGCCTGGCTGTAGATATAGGATACTTTGAAGATATGTAAAATAAAATATCCCATTGGTCTACAATTGAAAGCCCCAAAACATTCATTATAATCCATCTATTATCTATTCTGTTGAATCTTAACTCGTAATTAATTAAGAATAATAGTTCAGTTCAAGAAACACCCTGTGCAATTCAGAGGTAACTTTATGGTGAATTTGAATAAGTTGCGTCTAATGTATTAATGTTTATGAGCTCCCTGAGATAAAATTATAATTTCCACATCCAATATTTATTTTACTGTCTAATTCTGGCCTAACCAAAATGCATATAATTCTGGGCACCAAATCAATAAAAGTAAATACATGAATAAATGGGCAGCACATTAAAACATTTTAGCTTTTTGAAATAAATTGAATCGTACCCTGAAATTTGTGTAACGACTTAAAATCTGCATAGCTACAGTATAAACAGTTGAAGTCTAAAGTTTACATACACTTAGGTTGGAGTCATTAAAACTCGTTTTTCAACCACTCCACAAATTTCTTGAAAACAAACTATAGTTTTGGCAAGTCGGTTAGGACATCTACTTTGTGCATGACGCAATTCATTTTTCCAACAATTGTTTACATGCAGATTATTTCACTTATAATTCACTGTATCACAATTCCAGTGGGTCAGAAGTTTACATACACTAAGTTGACTGTGCCTTTAAACCGCTTGGAAAATTCCAGAAAATGATGTCATGGCTTTATTTATTTATTTATTTTATTTAACCTTTATTTAACCAGGTAGGCAAATTGAGAACACGTTCTCATTTACAATTGCGACCTGGCCAAGATAAAGCAAAGCAGTTCGACACATACAACAACACATAGTTACACATGGAGTAAAAACAAACATATAGTCAATAATACAGTGAAAAAAAAATAAGTCTATATACAATGTGAGCAAGTGAGGTGAGATAAGGGAGGTGAAGGCAAACAGATATATGTATAAATAAATAAAAATATAAAAAGGCCATGGAGGCGAAGTGAGTACAACACAGCAAGTAAAATAAAAACTAAAAAAACACTGGAATGGTTGGTTTGCATTGGAAGAAAGTGCAAAGTAGAGACAGAAATAATGGGGTGCAAAGGAGCAAAATAAATTAATAAATAAATACAGTAGGTAAAGAGGTAGTTGTTTGGGCTAAATTGTAGATGGGTTATGTACAGGTGCAGTAATCTATGAGCTGCTCTGACAGCTGGTGCTTAAAGCTAGTGAGGGAGATAGGTGTTTCCAGTTTCAGAGATTTTTGTAGTTCGTTCCAGTCATTAGCAGCAGAGAACTGGAAGGAGAGGCGTCCAAAGGAAGAATTGGTTTTGGGGGTGACTAGAGAGATATACCTGCTGGAGCGCGTGCTACAGGTAGGTGCTGCTATGGTGACCAGCGAGCTGAGATAAGGGGGGACTTTACCTAGCAGGGTCTTGTAGATGACCTGGAACCAGTGGGTTTGGCGACGAGTATGAAGCGAGGGCCAGCCAACGAGAGTGTACAGGTCGCAGTGGTGGGTAGTATATGGGGCTTTGGTGACAAAACGGATGGCACTGTGATAGACTGCATCCAATTTATTGAGTAGGGTTTTGGAGGCTATTTTGTAAATGACATCACCAAGTCGAGGATTGGTAGGATGGTCAGTTTTACAAGGGTATGTTTGGCAGCATGAGTAAAGGATGCTTTGTTGCGGAATAGGAAGCCAATTCTAGATTTGACTTTGGATTGGAGATGTTTGATGTGGGTCTGGAAGGAGAGTTTACAGTCTAACCAGACACCTAGGTATTTGTAGTTGTCCACATATTCTAAGTCAGAGCCGTCCAAAGTAGTGATGTTGGACAGGCGGGCAGGAGCAGGCAGCGATCGGTTGAAGAGCATGCATTTGGTTTTACTTGTATTTAAGAGCAGTTGGAGGCCACGGAAGGAGAGTTGTATGGCATTGAAGCTCGCCTGGAGGGTTGTTAACACAGTGTCAAAAGAAGGGCCAGAAGTATACAGAATAGTGTCGTCTGCGTAGAGGTGGATCAGAGAATCACCAGCAGCAAGAGCGACATCATTGATGTAAACAGAGAAGAGAGTCGGTCCAAGAATTGAACCCTGTGGCACCCCCATAGAGACTGCCAGAGGCCCGGACAACAGACCCTCCGATTTGACACACTGAACTCTATCAGAGAAGTAGTTGGTGAACCAGGCGAGGCAATCATTAGAGAAACCAAGGCTGTCGAGTCTGCCAATGAGGATGTGGTGATTGACAGAGTCAAAAGCCTTGGCCAGGTCAATGAATACGGCTGCACAGTATTGTTTCCTATCGATGGCGGTTACGATATCGTTTATGACCTTGAGCGTGGCTGAGGTGCACCCATGACCAGCTCTGAAACCAGATTGCATAGCGGAGAAGGTGTGGTGTGATTCGAAATGGTCGGTAATCTGTTTGTTGACTTGGCTTTCGAAGACCTTAGAAAGGCAGGGTAGGATAGATATAGGTCTGTAGCAGTTAGGGTCAAGGGTGTCCCCCCCTTTGAAGAGGGGGATAACCGCAGCTGCTTTCCAATCTTTGGGGATCTCAGACGACACGAAAGAGAGGTTGAAGAGGCTAGTAATAGGGGTGGCAACAATTTCAGCAGATAGTTTTAGAAAGAAAGGGTCCAGATTATCTAGCCCGGCTGATTTGTAAGGGTCCAGATTTTGCAGCTCATTAAGAACATCAGCTGACTGTATTTGGGAGAAAGAGAAATGGGGAAGGCTTGGGCGAGTAGCAGAGGGGAGGGCAGTGCTGTTGTCCGGGGTAGGGGTAGCCAGGTGGAAAGCATGGCCAGCCGTAGAAAAATGCTTGTTGAAATTCTCAATTATAGTGGATTTGTCGGTGGTGACAGTGTTTCCTATCTTCAGAGCGGTTGGAAGCTGGGAGGAGGTGTTCTTATTCTCCATGGACTTTACGGTGTCCCAGAAATTTTTGGAATTTGTGTTGCAGGAAGCAAATTTCTGCTTGAAAAAGCTAGCCTTGGCTGTTCTAACTGCCTGTGTATATTGGTTTCTGGCTTCCCTGAAAAGTTGCATATCACGGGGGCTGTTCGATGCTAATGCAGAACGCCATAGGATGTTTTTCTGTTGGTTAAGGGCAGTCAGGTCAGGAGAGAACCAAGGGCTATATCTGTTCCTGGTTCTAAATTTCTTGAATGGGGCATGCTTATTCAAGATGGTGAGGAAGGCATTTTAAAAAAATGACCAGGCATCCTCTACTGACGGGATGAGATCAATATCCTTCCAGGATACCCCGGCCAGGTCGATTAGGAAGGCCTGCTCGCTGAAGTGTTTCAGGGAGCGTTTGACAGTGATGAGTGGAGGTCGTTTGACCGCTGACCCATTACGGATGCAGGCAATGAGGCAGTGATCGCTGAGATCTTGGTTGAAAACAGCAGAGGTGTATTTGGAGGGCAAGTTTGTTAGGATGATATCTATGAGGGTACTCGTGTTTACGGAATTGGGGTGGTACCTGGTAGGTTCATTGATAATTTGTGTGAGATTGAGGGCATCAAGCTTAGATTGTAGGGTGGCTGGGGTGTTGAGCATGTTCAAATTTAGGTCGCCTAGCAGCACGAGCTCTGAAGATAGATCGGGGGCAATCAGTTCACATATAGTGTCCAGAGCACAGCTGGGGGCAGAGGGTGGTCTATAGCAGGCGGCAACGGTGAGAGACTTGTTTTTAGAGAGGTGGATTTTTAAAAGTAGAAGTTCAAATTGTTTGGGAACAGACCTGGATAGTATAACAGAACTCTGCAGGCAGTCTTTGCAGTAGATTGCAACACCGCCCCCTTTGGCCGTTCTATCTTGTCTGAAAATATTGTAATTGGGGATAAAAATGTCTGAATTTTTGGTGGTCTTTCTAAGCCAGGATTCAGACACGGCTAAAACATCCGGGTTGGTAGAGTGTGCTAAAGCAGTGAACAAAACAAACTTAGGGAGGAGGCTTCTAATGTTAACATGCATGAAGCCAAGGCTATTACGGTTACAGAAGTCATCAAAAGAGAGCGCCTGGGGAATAGGAGTGGAGCCAGGTACTGCAGGGCCTGGATTCACCTCTACATCACCAGAGGAACAGAGGAGAAGTAGGATAATGGTACGGCTAAAAGCTATGAGAATTGGTCGCCTAGAGCTACTAGAGCAGAGAGTAAAAGGAAGTTTCTGGGGGCGATAAAATAGTTTAAAGGAATAATGTACAGACAAAGGTATGGTAGGATGTGAATACAGTGGAGGTAAACCTAGGTATTGAGTGATGATGAGAGAGATCTTGTCTCTAGAAACATCATTGAAACCAGGTGATGTCATCGCATATGTGGGTGGTGGAACTGAGAGGTTGGATATGGTATAGAGAGCAGGGCTAGAATCTCTACAGTGAAATAAGCCAATAAACACTAACCAGAACAGCAATGGACAAGGCATATTTACATTAAGGAGAGGCATGCTTAATCGAGTGATCAGTAAGGGTCCAGTGAGTAGAGGTTGGTTGGGGTCGTGGCGATCCAGACAGCTGGCCGGGTATATGGCTATCGGTAGCAGCATAGGATGGAGGTCTGTTTGTAGATACCTCGTGCGTTTCCGTCGGTAGGTTCCGTGTAGTGGGGTTTTGTTCAGATAGCAGCCGATAAGACAGCTAACGATTAGCGGGCCTCAGGTGAGCGTTCAGGTAACGTCGGGACGGAGGTGCCGGTTGGATAAATCCCTCGGGCAGATAACGTCGGCAGTCAGTCGTGAAGGCCCGGTGGGGTTCCGTATCTGCAGCAGCAACAAAAGAAACGGGTCCGGATGGTGATGGAACTCCTCAGCTGGCTAGCTCCAGCATGATTTGAGTTTGCTCCGGGGTCGACGTAAGCCAATAGTCACACGGTATGCAGCTAGCTAGCTGCGAAATCAAGGTGCAAGTGTCCAGAGCCTGCGGTTGGAATCCGGGGAAACTGAGAGAAAAAAAGTCCCGGAATGCTCCGGTCCGAGTCGCGTTGCACAAAAGTGCCGGTAGATTATCGAGCTAAAGGAATAGCTGATGACCGCAAAACGTGGGCAGCTGAAACACCAACGCTAGCCAGCAAACCGGCTAATTTCGGGGCAGCTACAGATTAGCTTCTGGCTAGCTATCGGAGTAGCTTCTGGTTAGCTTTCAGGCTAGCTTCTGAATCAGCCCCTGGCTATCTTCCACGATGGATTTTCAGATTGAGGTAAATAATACTTATTGTAATTGGTGAAGCGGGTTGCAGGAAAGCTTTTGCAGGAAAGCTTTTGTAGTTGAGTTCTTGGATAATAAAATAAATAAAAGATATGTGAAGAAAAGGTGTAAATATATATATATACAGGACACGACACGACAATACGGAAAAGACGTCTGAACTGCTAAGCCACCTTGGAATGTACTTTAGAAGCTTCTGATAGGCTAATTGACATCATTTGAGAGTACCTGCGGATGTATTTCAAGGCCTACCTTCAAACTCCGTGCCTCTTTGCTTGACATCATGGGAAAATCAAAAGAAATCAGCCAAGACCTTAGAAAAAAATTGTAGATATCCACAAGTCTAGTTCATCCTTGGGACCAATTTTCAAACGCCTGAAGATACCACGTTCATCTGTACAAACAATAGTACGCAAGTATAAAAACCATGGGACCACGCAGCCGTCATACCGCTCAGGAAAGAGACGCGTTCTTTGGTGCGAAAAGTGCAAATCAATCCCAGAACAACAGCAAAGGACTTTGTGAAGATGCTGGAGGAAACAGGTACAAAGGTATCTATATACACAGTAAAACGAGTCCTATATCGACATAACCTGAAAGGCCGCTCAGCAAGGATAAAGCCACTGCTCCAAAACCACCATAATAAAACCAGACTACGCTTTGCAACTGCACATGGGGACAAAGATCATACTTTTTGGAGAAATGTCCTCTGGTTTGATTAAACAAAAACTAGAACTGTTTGGCCATAATGACCATCGTTATGTTTGGAGGAAAAAGGGGGAGGCTTGCAAGCCGAAGAACATCATCCCAACCGTGAAGCACGGGGGTGGTAGCATCATGTTGTGGGGGTGCTTTGCTGCAGGAGGGACTAGTGCACTTCACAATATAGATGGCATCATGAGATAATTTCCCAATGTGGATATATTGAAGCAACATCTCAAGACATCAGTCAGAAAGTTAAATATTGGTCACAAATGGGTCTTCCAAATGGACAATGACCCTAAGCACACTTCCAAAGTTGTGGCAAAATGGCTTAAGGACAACAAAGGCAAGGTATTGGAGTGGCCATCACAGAGCCCAAACCTCAATCCTATGGAAAATTTGTGGGCAGAACTGAAAAAGCATGTGCGAGCAAGGAGGCATACAAACCTGACTCAGTTACACCAGCTCTGTCAGGAGGAATGGGCCAAAATTCCCCCAAATTATTGTGGGAAGCTTGTGGGAGGCTACCCGAAACGTTTGACCCAAATTAAAAAATTTAAAGGCAATGCTATCAAATATCAAATAAAATCAAAGTTTATTTGTCAAGTGCACCGAATACAACAGGTGTAGTAGACCTTACAGTGAAATGCCTACTTGCAGGCTCTAACCAACAATGCAAGAAAGGTATTATGTGAACAATAGGTAAGTAAAGATATAAAACAACAGTAATAAGACAGTGAAAAATAACAGTAGCGAGGCAATATACAGGCACTGGTTGGTCGGGCTGATTGAGGTAGTATGTAAATGTAGATATGGTTATAGTGACTATGCATATATGATAAACAGAGTGTAGCAGCAGCATAAAAGAGGGTTTGGGGGGCACACAATGCAAATAGTCTGGGTAGCCATTTGATTACCCGTTCAGGAATCTTATTGCTTGGGGGTAAAAACTGTTGAGAAGCCTTTTTGTCCTAGACTTGGCACTCCGGTACCACTTGCCATGCGGTAGTAGAGAGAACAGTCTATGACTGGGGTGGCTGGGGTCTTTGACAATTTTTAGGGCCTTCCTCTGACACCGCCTGGTGTAGAGGTCCTGGATGGCTGGCAGCTTAGTCCCAGTGATGTACTGGGCCGTACGCACTACTCTCTGTAGTGCCTTGTGGTCGGAGGCTGAGCAATTGCCGTACCAGGCAGTGATGAAACCAGTCAGGATTCTCTCAATGTTACAGCTGTAGAACCTTTTGAGTATCTGAGGACACATTACAAATCTTTTTAGTTTTCTGAGGGGGAATAGGCTTTGTCGTGCCCTCTTCACAACTGTCTTGGTGTGTTTGGACCATTCTAGTTTGTTGGTGATGTGGACCAGGAACTTGAAGCTCTCAACCTGCTCTACTACAGCCCTGTCGATGAGAATGGGGGCATGCTCGGTCCCCCTTTTCCTATAGTCCACAATCATCTCCTTAGTCTTGGTTACGTTGAGGGATAGGTTGTTTTTCTGGGACCACCCGGCCAGGTCTCTGACCTCCTCCCTGTAGGCTGTCTCGTCATTGTCGGTGATCAGACTGTTGTGTCATCAGAAAACGTAATGATGGTGTTGGAGTCGTGCCTGGCCATGCAGTCGTGGGTGAACAAGGAGTACAGGAGGGGACTGAGCACACACCCCTGGGGGGCTCCAGTGTTGAAGATCAGCATGGCAGATGTGTTGTTACCTACCCTCACCACCTGGGGGTGGCCCGTCAAGAAGTCCAGGATCCAGTTGCAGAGGGAGGTGTTTAGTCCCAGGATCCTTAGCTTAGTGATGAGCTTTGAGGGTACTATGGTGTTGAATGCTGAGCTGTAGTCAATGACTAGCTTTCTCACATAGGTGTTCCTTTTGTCCAGGTGAGAAAGGGCAGTGTGGAGTGCAATAGAGATTGCATCATCTGTGGATCTGTTGGTTCAGTATGCAAATTGGAGTGGTTCTAGGGTTTCTGGGAAAATGGTGTAATGTGAGCTCTTACCAGCCTTTCAAAACACTTCAAGGCTACGGACGTAAGTGCTACGGGTCTGTAGTCATTTAGGCAGGTTGCCTTCGAGTTCTTGGGCACAGGGAATATGGTGGTCTGCTTGAAACATGTTGGTATTACAGACTCAATCAGGGACATGTTGAAAATGTCAGTGAAGACACCTGCCAGTTGGTCAGCACATGCCCGGAGCACACGTCCTGGTAATCCGTCTGGCCCCGCGGCCTTGTGAATGTTGACCTGTTTAAAGGTCTTACTCACGTCGGCTACGGAGAGTGTGATCACACAGTCGTCCGGAACAGCTGGTGCTCTCATGCATGCCTCAGTGCTTGCTTGCCTCGAAGTGAGCATAGAAGTGATTTAGCTCATCTGGTAGGCTTGTGTCATTGGGCAGCTCGTGGCTGTGCTTCCCTTTGTAGTCTGTAATAGTTTGCAAGCCCTGCCACATAAGACGAGCGCCGGAGCCATTGTAGTACGATTCAATCTTAGCCCTGTATTGATGCTTTGCCTGTTTGATGGTTCGTCGGAGGGCATAGTTGGATTTCTTATAAGCTTCCAGGTTAGAGTCTCGCACCTTGAAAGCGGCAGCTCTACCCTTTAGCTCAGTGCGAATGTTTCCTGTAATCCATGGCTTCTGGTTGGGGTATGTATGTACAGTCACTGTGGGAACGACGTCCTCGATGCACTTATTGATAAAGCCAGTGACTGATGTGGTGAACATCTCAATGCATTCGGAAGAATCCCAGAACATGTTCCAGTCTGTGATAGCAAAACAGTCCTGATTGAGTGTAAATACTAATTGAGTGTATGTAAACTTCTGAACCCCTGGGAATGCGATGAAAGAAATAAAAGCTGGAATAAATCATTCTCTCTACTCTTATTCTGACATTTCACATTCTTAAAATAAAGTGGTGATCCTAACTGACCTAAAACAAGACATTCTTACAAGGATTAAATGTCAGGAATTGTGAAAAACTGAGTTTAAATGTATTTGGCTATGGTGTACATAAACTTCCAACTTCAACTGTGCATGTATTATAGAACACGTCTATGTTATCCTTTTACCAATCACTGGAAGAGAGAACATACTTTCTTAAACTTCTCCAGCATGAGTTAATGTACAATACTGTCAGTAGTCATCAACTTCATAGACGTTTTTGTCAGTAAGCTACTATAGCTACATCCTTATCAATGCCCAAACGTTGCTAACATTCAACTGACATCACAATGTTATCTCAAGAGAAGACAATAGACATGCCAGATATGGATGGTAGAGCCTCAGACTTTACAGGAAACAACAATGTCACAAATGTTATGTTGAAAGAACACTTGGCCCCTAACTTCATAATTGAGTGGTGTCTTGCTGATGTGTTTGATATTGATCACTGGAGTCTGTGACTGTTTTGGGTACATTGAGAATTGAGACGATGCACACTTGCATCCTAACTGCTACTTGCCAATATAAAGACATTTGAAACTCATTTGCGAGTATCCTGTGTCCCACCGCAACATGTTTTGGTACATGATTCGCTATGAAACACTACCAGACAGACTCAATCTCCGGTAATAGATAGTGAGAAAGTTGTTAAAACAAAACGGCACAGAAACACTTTGCCACTCGCCAGTGACTGATTTAGCTAACATGGTCTGCTGTTTTAGCTAATATGACTGCTCAATGTGCCTGCTAGCTATTAGCTAGCTTCACTGACATACACAGAGATGGAACTACACTGAACAAAAATAAAAACTTTGATGGCCACTGGCACGCTGGAGAAGTGTGCTCTTCACAGATGAATCCCGGTTTCAACTGTACCTGGCAGACATGTGGGTGAGCGGTTTGGTCACCCGCACATCCCCCATGGTGGGGGTGAGATTATGGCATGGGCAGGCATAAGCTACGGAGAACAAACACAATGGCATTTTATCGATAGCAATTTGTATGCACAGAGATACCGTTATGAGATCCTGAGGCCAATTGTTGTGCCATTCATCCACCACCATCACCTCATGTTTCAGCATGATAATGCATGGCCCCATGTCACAAGGATCTGTACACAACTCCTGGAAGCTTAAAATGTCCCAGTTCTTCAATGGCCTGCATACTCACCAGACATGTCACCCATTGAGCATGTTTGGGATGCTCTGGATTGACGGGTATGACAGCGTGTTCAAGTTTCCGCCAATATCCAGTCACTTTGCACAGCCAGTGAAGAGGAGTGGGACAACATTCCACAGGCCACAATCAACAGCCTGATCAACTCTATGCGAAGAAGATGTGCTGCATGAGGCAAATGGTGATCACACCAGATACTGACTGGTTTTCTGATCCTACATTTTTTTAAGGTATCTGTGACCAAGAGATGCATATCTGTATTCCCAATAATTTGAACTGTAACTCAGTAAAATCTCTGAAAGTGTTGCATGTTGACTTTCGATTTTTGTTCAGAACAGATAGTGATTTTAGGCACTGATAAACAGCATGTACCTTGTGCTGTATGATAGTTTGACATCTGGTTGAAGTTGTAAACATGTTCTCAGAAATCAGTCTGGAATGCAGCAACAGATGACTCGATACTGTCTGCACTGCAGTGCACTACTTGTTTTAATGCATTTTTTTTACTGGAGAAATATTGCACTCAACACCTTAGCTAGATGTAAAATTGTACGAGTAAGACTCCCTTGACCAAAAAAAATCTAAATGAATTACAGATTTCTTGATTTATCTAATTCTGACTATTTAGAGGGGGAAATGTTGCTACCGTGACTCAAGAGGGACAAACAACTATAACTACCAAGGTACGATATAGCGAACATGACACACCCACATCAAACCATACCCCCAAGACCAAAATCAGTTTTTTTCTTTAACGAGCAACAGAAAAACACGTCTGGAAGTGGTGCATTCAGCCCCCCTATTATGCTGAGTGCCAAGCAGAGACGCATCAGGTCCCATTTTTGCAGTCTTTGGTATGACTCCACCGAGGATGAAACTCGCAACCTTTCAAACTCAGGCTGGACACTCTAACCACAAGGCCTCTGAGTTGGGCATACTGTATAAGAACTGTACAAAACACTGACAAATTATGCCATCCGTATCAGGCAGATCTTTAGCATGAACAACTGTACTGTAGCAGGCAGGTCAACTGGCAATGGCATAAAGATGGAGCCATGTAATTGAATTGTCACAGACAACCCCTGTACTGCACTGCCTGTCCATTGGCTGTACTCCAATTCTCTAATAATACAGCTGAATGAAATCAATCTCCCCTAGCACTGATGTGGTAATGCGACATGCATTATTTTATGTGTGCAGAGGGCTAAGTAGAATAAAGTACTGCAGTAGAGTGGACACAGTTAAACAGGTGATCTGTTCTGTTCCATGTCTCTTAAACCTTAGCGACGCACTGGACATTTGTGTTTGTGTGTATGTGCGTGTGTGCGTGCTTGCATGAATGATTGATAGTCTTTTAATTTCCGTCAACGGGAGTTACATTTGCTATTTCAAGTCTCTCTAACAAAGTTAATTACATTAGTTTTCAGCACTTTGGTTCACAACGCTCTTCAACTAAAAGTACTCAGCAGTCTTACTTTGAGCCAAACGTCCCTTGATTTTTCCTGAAAGTCACTAAAGAATCGTGCTGAAAATACAATACGCCTTTGCAGCCTATCTGATAAAGTACCAGCACTTATCATTGATGGAGGCTGGACCCTTCAGTGTTCACTTAAAAGCAAAGGAAGTGACTTTCGCGGCAAAACAAAAAAATAAGTGACTTTCCCTACACAAAGAAAAGTGGTGTTACTTTATTTGAAGGACAGTATACCTAGTATATATGACCTACAGTATATGAGTACTTCATAACACATTCACAACAGTGGGGGTGGTGTTTTATAACTGCTAATGTCAACTGACAGTTGTTGTCCACTCTGATCCACATCAAATAATATTGTTTATTGAAAACAACTACAGAAAAGTCAGTTGTTTCAATAAACAAACAGAACTGCAGATGCCATTCTCACTCAGACCACAGTCTTCAGTGAGAGGTATGTGCTGAAGTTTCCAGAATATGCTTTGCTGTGGGAGCACACTCCCTTATAAGCATTTGAATAATGTGTCACTCTTACCTGAATTAAGACTTACAGTAGCGTTGGTGCTGCACTTACTACGACTTGTAGGTTCTCCTCCAATATCCATACCAGCCAGAGCCACATACAAAGTAATGGACGTCCTAATGGCACCGACAGTTCACATGTAACTTTTAATATGTTCTCAGCACAAAATGTCATAGCAGATGACTATGGTCATTTTTTTATTTAGCTAGGCAAGTCAGTTAAGAACAAATTCTTATTTACAAGATGGCCTAGACCAGCCAAACCCGGACGACGCTGGGCCAATTGCGCGCTGCCCGATGGGACTCCCAATCACAGCCAGTTGTGATACAGCCTGGATTCAAACCAGGGTACACTGAACAAAATATAACACAAAATGTAAAGTGCTGGTCCCATGTAAAGAGCTGAAATAGATAAGAGACATTTTCCAGACGCACAAAAACCTTATTTATCTCTACTTTTGTGCACAAATTGGTTTACATCCCTGTTAGTGAGCATTTATCCTTTGCCAAGATAATCCATCCACCTGACAGGTGTGGCAAATCAAGAAGCTGATTAAACAGCATGATCAGTACACAGGTGCACCTTGTGGTGGGGACAATAAAAGGACACTAAAATGTGCAGTTTTGTCACACAACACAATGCCACAGATGTCTTAAGTTTAGAGGGAGCGTGCAGTTAGCATGCTGCCCCATGGTGGCGGTGGAGTTATGGTATGGGCATAAGCTACGGACAACGAAAATAATTGCATTTGATCAATGGAAATGTTTAGGCACGGAGATACCGTGACAAGATCCTGAGGCCTATTGTCATACCATTCATCCGCCGCCATCACCTCATGTTTCAGCATGATAATGCATGGCCCCATGTTGCAAGGATCTGTACACAATTCCTGGAAGCTAAAAATGTCCCAGTTCTTCCATGGCCTGCATACTCACCAGACATGTCACTCATTGAGCATGTTTGGAATGCTCTGGATCGACGTGTACAACAACGTGTTCCAGTTCCTGCCAATATCCAGCAACTTTGCACAGCCATTGAAGAGGAGTGTGACAACATTCCAGAGGTCACAAGCAACAGCCTGATCAACTCTATGTGAAGGCGATGTGTCGCGCTGCATGAGGAAAATGGTGGTCACACCAGATACTGACTGGTTTTTTGATCCATGCCCCTACCTTTTTTAAGGTATCTGTGACCAATAGATGCGTATAATATAATCTCAGGAAAAAAAAGAACCGGCCCTTTTTCAGGACCCTGTCTTTCAAAGATAATTCGTAAAAATCCAAATAACTTCACAGATCTTCATTGTAAAGGGTTTAAACATTGTTTCCCATGCTTATTCAATGAACCATAAACAATTAATGAACATGCACCTGTGGAATGGTAGTTAAGACACTAACAGCTTACAGACAGTAGGCAATTAAGGTCACATTTATGAAAACTTAGGACACTAAAGAGGCCTTTCTACTGACTCTGAAAAACACCAAAGAAAGATGCCCAGGGTCCCTGCTCATCTGCGTGAACGTGCCTTAGTCATGCTGCAAGGAGGCATGAGGAATGCTAATGTGGCCAGGGCAATAAATTGCAATGTCTGTACTGTGAGATGCATAAGACAGGCGCTACAGGGAGACAGGACGGAGAGCCGACCGTCCTCGCAGTGGCAGACCACGTGTAACAACACCTGCACAGGATCAGTACATCCAAACATCACACCTGCGGGACAGGTACAGGATGTCGCTGCAACAACAACTGCCCAAGTTACACCAGGAACACACAATCCCTCCATCAGTGCTCAGACTGTCCTCAATAGGCTGAGAGAGGCTGGACTGAGAGCTTGTAGGCCTGTTGTAAGGCAGGACCTCACCGGACCTCACCGGCAACAACGTCGTCTATGGGCACAAACTCACCGTTGCTGGACCAGACAGGACTGGCAAAAAGTGCTCTTCACTGATGAGTCACGGTTTTGTCTCACCAGGTGTGATGGTCGGATTTGCGTTTATTGTCGAAGGAATGAGTGTTACACCGAGGCCTGTACTCTGGAGCGGGATCGATTTGGAGGTGGAGGGTCCATCATGGTCTGGGGCGGTGTGTCACAGCATCATCGTACTGAGTTTGTTGTCATTACAAGCAATCTCAACGCTGTGTGTTACAGGGAAAACATCCTCCTCCCTCATGTGGTACCCTTCCTGCGGTACCCTTCCTGCAGACTCACCCTGACATGACCCTCCAGCATGTCAATGCCACCAACCATACTGCTTGTTCTGTGCGTGATCTCCTGTAAGACAGGAATGTCAGTGTTTTGCCATGAGCAGCGACGAGGCCGGATCTCAATCCCATTGAGCACGCCTGGGACCTGTTGGTTCGGAACATGAGGGCTAGGGCCATTCTCCCCAGAAATGTCTGGGAACTTGCTGGTGCCATGGTGGAAGAGTGGGGTAACATCTCACAGCAAGAATGGGCAAATCTGGTGCAGTCCATGAGTAGGAGATGCACTGCAGTACTTAGTACTTAACTTCTCTGGGATAACGTCCCACTTGGCCAAAAGCCAGTAAAAATGCAGAGCGCCAAATTCAAATAAATTACTATAAAAATCTATCTTTCATGAAATCACACATGAAAGACACCAAATTAAAGCTACACTTGTTGTGAATCCAGCCAACATGTCTGATTCCAAAAAGGATGTACGGCGAAAGCACACCAAACGATTATGTTAGGTTAGTACATAGCCACAGAAAAACACAGCCATTTACCCAGCCAAAGATAGGAGTCACCAAAAGCAGAAATAGAGATAAAATTAATCACTAACCTTTGATGATCTTCATCAGATGACACTCATAGGACATCATGTTACACAATACATGTATGTTTTGTTCGATAATGTGCATATTTATATCCACAAATCTCAGTTTACATTGGCGCCATGTTCAGAAATGCCTCCAAAATATCCAGAGAAATTGCAGAGAGTCACATCAAATAACAGAAATACTCATCATAAACTTTGATGAAAGATACATGTTTTACATAGAATTAAAGATACACTTTACGGAAAAAGCAAACCATGCAATAATCTGAGACGGCGCTCAGATATAAACAACATTTCTCTGCCATGTTGGAGTCAACAGAAATACGAAATTACATCATAAATATTCCCTTACCTTTGATGATCTTCATCAGAATGCACTCCCAGGAATCCTAGTTCCACAATAAATGGTTATTTTGTTTGATAATGTCCATTATTTATGTCCAAGTAGCTACATCTGTTAGCACGTATAGTACACATAACCAAACGCTCATGCAGATCCAGGCGAACGTCGGACGAAAACTTAAAAAAGTTATATTACAGGTCGAATAAACTTGTCAAACTAAGTAGAGAATCAATCTTTAGGATGTTGTTATCATAAATATTCAATAACGTTTCAACCGGAGAATTCCTTTGTGTCTATAGAAGTACTGGAACGCAAGTCGATATCATGTGGAATGCGCGTGACCAGGAACTGGCACTCTGCCAGACCACTGACTCAAACACCTCCCATCCGGCCCCACATCACAGTATAAGCTTCATTCAACGTTCTACAGACTGGTGACATCTAGTGGAAGGCATAGGAAGTGCAAACAGATCCATATCCCACTGGGATTTCAATAGGCGATGAGTTGAAAATCGACCAGCCTCAGAATTCTCACTTCCTGTTTGGATTTTTTCTCAGGTTTTTGTCTGCCCTATGAGTTCTGTTATACTCACAGACATCATTCAAACAGTTTTAGAAACGTCAGTGTTTTATATCCAATAGCAATAATTATATGCATATATTAGCATCTGGGAGAGAGTAGGAGGCAGTTCACTCTGGGCACGCTATTCATCCAAAGTGAAAATGCTGCCCCCTATCCTAAAGAAGTTGGCAATGGCCACATCACTGGCCACACCATACTGACTGTTACTTTTGATTTTGACCCCCCCTTTGATCAGGGACACATTATTCCATTTCTGTTCGTCACATGTCTATGGAACTTGTTCAGTTTATGTCTCAGTTGTTATGTTCATACAAATATTTACACATGTTAAGTTTGCTGAAAATAAACGCAGTTGCTGAGTTTATGTATTCTAAGTCATGTGAAATCCATAGATTAGGGCCTAGTGAATGTATTTTAATTGACTGATTTCCTTATATTAACTGTAACAGTAAAATATTTGAAATTGTTGAATGTTGCATTTAGATATTTGTTCAGCGTAGTTTGTCAAATAATAAAAAGTATATGGACTCCCCTTCAAATTAGTGAATTTGGCTATTTCAGCCACATCTGTTGCTGACAGGTGTAAACAATCGAGCACATAGACATGCAGTCTCCATAGACAAACATTGGCAGTAGAATGGCCCTTTCTGAAGAGCTCAGTGACTTTCAACTTGGCACCGTCATAGGATGCCACCTTTCCAAAAAGTCAGTCTGTCAAATTTATGCCCTGCTAGAGCTGCCCCGGTCAACTGTAAGTGCTGTTATTGTGAAGTGGAAACATCTAGGAGCAACAACAGCTCAGCCGCAAAGTGGTAGGCTACAGAGAACTTGGCCGCCAAGTGCTGCAGCGTGTAGCGCATAAAAATCGTCTGTCCTCGGTTGCAACACTCATTACTGAGTTCCAAACTGTTCTGGAAGCAACATCAGCACAATAACTGTTCGTTGGGAGCTTCACAAAATGGGTTTCCATGGCCGAGCAGCCACACACAAGCCTAAAATCACCATGTGCAATGCCAAGCGTCAGCTGGAGTGCTATAAAGTTCGCCGCCATTGGACTTTGGGTTTGGTGGATGCCAGGAGAACGCTGCCTGCCCGAATGCATAGTGCCAACTGTAAAGTTCGGTGGAGGAGGAATAATGGTTGTGGTTCGGGCTAGGCCTCTTCGTTCCAGTGAAGGGAAATCTTAACGCTACATTATACAATTACATTCTAGACGACTCTGTGCTTCCAACTTTGTGGCAACAGTTTGGGAAAGGCCCTTTCCTGTTTCAGTATGACAGTGCCCCTGTGCACAAAACAAGATCCATACAGAAATGGTTTATTTAGATCGGTGTGGAAAAACTTGACTGGGCTGCACAGAGCCCTGACCTCAACCCCATTGAACACCTTTGGGATGAATCGGAACGCCGACTGCGTGCCAGACCTAATCGCCCAACATCAGTGCCCGACCTCACTAATGCTCTTGTGGCTGAATGGAAGCAAGTCCCCGCAGCAATGTTCCAATGTTTTTCTAGTGGAAAGCCTTCCCAGAAGAGTGGAGGCTGTTATAGTAGCAAAGGGGGGACCAACTCCATATTAATGGCAATGCTTTTGGAAGGAGATGTTTGACGAGCAGGTGTCCACATACTTTTGGTTATGTGGTGTATGATTTTACAGGGATAGATACAGAAAGCAGAGCAGACAAAGCCCCTTGTCTTAAGAGCAAATGTCAATCCACTCCAGGACACTCTAAGCTTTGTTTAAATGCCAGTCAGAGATTAGTCTGGCATGGTTTCCTAACCAAATTAGGGAACCAGTTTCAACAGATGTGGCTCATATTAGGATGAGGAGAGAGTAGACTTTGATTTGTATAGTTTTTCTGAAAATGAATCATTTCTTGTTTTCTCAAAACATTTCTGAACAACTATTGTTTGAATGTCTTTGTAAAATAACTTGACTGCTTCTTGGCTCTACTAAAGATATATTCGCTACCTGGATTTGGGCATAATCTAAGAATATTTTCCCTAACACAAGCCTTTATTCTATTGTACGATGGCTTTCAAACTGGTATCATGCTGTCAATGAATATTAGCTATAAAACCAAGGACATGAATTTTAAGTCAGTGACTCATTTCTCTTCCTATATTATTGTTATTGTCATAGAGTCAATTTGACCAAGGCTGCCACTTATAGTCTATTTTAATTTGCAATAATGATACCCGCCTTGACTTGAGGCCACAATGTACTCTCCACGGCCATGTGAATGCAAATTATTCTCGCTTTATCTCATTCAATAATCAACCATGTCTGTTCAAATCTATGCATAACCCCACGCCCTTGATTTAGTTTGTAGAAGGGAAATTTGCACAGCACACATAAGTGACAAGGTCAGCAATTATACATACTCCTGTCTCTGTAATGACATGACAGTTCACAGACATTTCCAAAGAGAACAAGGAGTTCCACTTTAGTGTGGATGGAATTATAGCCTTCTACTATTACTAGGAGACAGAGAAGAGGGCTAGTATCCTCAAGGTCTTTCCTAGGGAGAGGGAGGGAGAGAGTGCTTCTTGCTCTTAGATAACCTCTGTAATCGGCCCTATGAGAAGTGTGATGTGATAAAATACATCACCCGCAGCTTCTCTCAGATGGAAAATCAACATTTAATCACCATTTCTGTGCTGCGCCAGGAAGATGATTATCATTAGGGGAAAGCAGCCCATTGTTTATAAAGGGACTATGTGGACTAATGCGTACCAATGCATTATAATCAGGAAGGACACAGGTAATTGGGAGGATGTAATAACACAAAGCACAGTCTGTCCATATAATCAAAACAGATTTTTCAGGTGTAACATTACCCATGTAATTTATTTTTTGGTCTGAACAGTGTCTACAAAAAAGGTAAGAAATTATTAGCCCAATCAAATCATCAGCAAGCCATATGTGATGATGTGGAAATAAATTGTCATCTCTCATTGACATGTAGATGTTGTTGTGCTGATTGTCTCACTGCATGGAACTCATCATTTCAGTTACAGTTATTTTCAGAAGTGCCTTATGTTGTAGCCTATGCACAGCATGCCATCCCTTCGCTATAAGCTGTCCCATGATTGAGAAATAGCACTGTTTATCATTGTTCACCTTGTGCCCACTCTAGCAGCCATGTCATATCGCTGTAATCTGAAATGACACGTGCCGTATTTTGCTTTTACATAACAATACATTATTATTGGAAGGAGCCTGCTTCCTGCAGTACATTTCCTTGTCTTCTCATTTGAAAAGGGCAAATCTAAGTTTGGAGGAGAAATAATGCAATATTAATGATATTGTGGCATGCCACTGTCCTGGTTTCCATTTAATGAAAATTTCAATAGCCACGGACAATATTGCACAACCTTTCTTTGTTCTCTCATTCTTAGATTAAGAGGCAATGTGTGTGTACCAAATGGCAAGCTATTACCTATTTAGTCCGTTACTTTTGACCAGAATCCTATGAACCTATGGGCCCTGGTCAAAAGTAGTGCACTATACAGCATAGGCAATAATAGGGTGCCATTTGGGACGCAATCAATGTATTCCAGTTCCACTCAGAGTGTAAAACGGCACATCGATTCAGATCAGAGTATATTTTACAGGTTGGTCTGTGATTCCTCTGCCTTCCTCTCTTTTCCATCTTGCCAAAGACCTCTCAATAACATGCAAGGTGCTGTGTCTATATTGTGAGATTACGTAATTTATTTAGGTATTTCAAACTAAACTTTAAGTCTCCTAGGCCCAGTGCATTCAAAAATGTAATTTTTCTAAGTTTTATATATATTTCCACACTATGCGGTTGGAATAATACTGTGAAATTGTGTTAATTGTGATAATGCCCTTTTAGTTGTAAGAACTGTTTGAAAAGACCGCCTGAAATTTCAGCCTGATTTAGTGGGATGGAATTTTGGCCTGCATGGTCACATCACCAAGAGGTACATTAGTTAATAGACCAATAAGAGCGAGAGTTCCAAACCTCTCTGCCAATAACTGCTAATTTTCAGTTTTCCCCTTCCCTACTCAGACCACTCCCAGACAGTCCTAGCAAAATTCTTGCTTGAGAAATTGCACTTTTTGTTTCTATTTAACCATTTTCATTGAAAACAATGACTTTAAGGTACTTAATTGTTACTCAGAAATGATTTGATGTTGCGATCAAACCGACTGCATTGGACCCAATTTTCTTATAGTTGTTTCCTGTTTATAGTTTCTACTGTTAGGTGCTGGTACTGTTTCCCCCCTGCCTGAATGATTAAAATCACCATGCATTTCCCTTCATTAATAGAAGGGTGTAGCAGGGCCTATTGTGACTTCACATCAGGGCTAGGAGTCTAACTAGTCCCCAAGAACAATTAATCAAAACTATGCCATTTTGCCCATGTAGTAAATACAATATTTTTGAAACTAATTGTATGCACTGGGGCTGGTAATTAATTGTGTTTTGTCAGAGGAGTGTGTACAACAGCTGTGTTTAAATTTGGGATACTCAGGAACGGTCATTCATCTTTCCAGCGTATTGTATATCTAAAGTGCCTTGTTGTTTTTTATTAATTCCCCCCTGTATATGCCACATATTGTTTTTGTATTATCTTTATTTCTTTATTTTCTGGCACAGTTACCTCAGGTTTCTAAGGAAAAATAAACAGGCCATCTTATCCCCAGTGCATCAGTCAGAACATCAGAGCTTGTGAATTATGAAAGAGGTGGTATAGCTGCAGTCGATTTAACCCTACAGTATGTGTGGTGAGTAACTAGGATAGTGCAATGATTCTGAAACATAAGTACTGTGAAATCATATGGTAACCAACAACCAGATTCAACTTGAGTACAAGTAAACAAGGTCCGGTTGTTCTCCATGTCATACTGATAAACATTACTCAGAGTCAGTCCTTTTAAGTTGCAAAGAGACAATAGCAGTCTTACCAGCTCTGTTTCACAGTGTTTGATCCACAGTTGTTCCGAGACAGTTTGGGACCCCCAGGGTCTGACAAGAGTCAGTGTTGTTGTGATGCCAGGGAGATAGAACATCAGCCACGGTCTCTCAGATCAGAGCCGAGGGATGCCTCCAGCTTGCCTTGCCAGGCAGTCAAACATCCCCACTCACCAGCCAGAAGGCACAATGTGTGCAGGGTGTTAGAAAATACAGGGGAATTTCACTGCTCCTTCTCACAAGGGAGCTCTTTACTCCAATGACCAATGATGACGAGACCAAGACACTTTGCTCTTTGGAGGGAATGTGTGACTTTGTTGTTTACACCCGACTGGGAGATTGAATAGCCATTATCAGACTTATTCCAGTGATTGAACTTCACCGACAGTACACCCACAATACAAAAGGGAACAATACAAAAACAATATTACATTTGAATCCATTTCCATATTCTAAAAATGTAAAATCTAAAACAGGTTTAAGCATCCCTCCATTGTCAAGGTTGAGAAATAATTCTCACAAGATTGCTTCCACTGTCTGATAACATATTGGAAATTTCTTTCATTACATGGCAAGGAAAAAAGAAATCAGCCATAAAAAGCATGTAAGCCACTGTGTTATGACATAGAAACGCATTTGCCTCTGTATTACTATCATAACAAGTAAATGTTTGTTTGGCATCAAAACGAAAACCAGATTCCCTGTCTCGATTGACATTTATTGTACAGTATGTGTGTGTATCCTCTCTACCACACCTCATTTCTATGTCTCTTACAAGTACAGTAGGAATGAATGGGGCCAGTATATGGATGTATATATAACATAATTACATTATCTTGACAGTAGAAACATTTGCATACCTTGGGCTACTCTTCACTCTCAATTTCCTGTCACATATCCAAAAACAAGGAACATGGAGGATGCATTTAGTCTGGTGCAGGAAATGAAGAGGAGGAGGAAGAGGAGAGGATAAATGGATGAAGATAAGCTGACACCGCTGCAGGGCTCCTATCCCTGGCTGTCAGGGAAGATCCCACTCTATTCTCTCAGTCTCAATGCAAAAGAAAAGCACAAGAGGTCAAACTTAGCTCTGGGAATCAACTGGAAACCCTCTCTGTATTGGTACAATATAAGACAAATCCTCAGTTACCGTATATAATATTACATATTACTGACAACAGAACAAATTGAAAATTCTTAAAGTTTTTGGTTACATTATGTTTCAATCTGGGGAGTCTTGCTTAAAACATAAAAAGATTTGTTGATAATGTTCAGAGGACACTGTTTAATTTACTTTTTCCTGCCTGATATTTTAAAAAAGTAACACATTTTGATGTCTAAATGAATCTATAAATTATGTGAACAAATACATTAAGAATGTAATGCATCTATAGATGATAGTGTGATATTTATAATGAAGATATGGCTGGTTGCTCTCATCGGCTTGTTCATTATATCATACTGATAAGGTGTCAGAGAGAGCAGAGATGAGTGAACAGGCACACTTTATTCAGGCAGGGGAAAACAGCCGGACGCAACTGCGTCACAATACTCCGGCCCAAGGAAAAAAGCGATAGCGCACAAATTACACAAATAGGTACAAATAACCAAAACCACAGCTTACAACAATACCCGGCGCAAAATAAGCCTGTACACACGTAACAAACGAACAATGCCACACACAGACATGGGGCGAACAGAGGATAATATACACGTAGAATAATGAGGGGATGTAAACCAGGTGTGCGGGAAAACAAAACAAAACAAATGGAAAATGAAAGGTGGAGCGGCGATGGCTAGAAGACCGGTGACGTCGACCACCGAACGCCGCCCGAACAAGGAGAGGGACCGACTTCGGCGGGAGTCGTGACATAAGGTCACTTACTCCTCTCTGTGGTCCTAAACCCTTAATTGGAAAACTAATCATGAGTTTTTTTCCTGTGGTTTTACAGAAAGTATTTTTATTGGAAATAATACCTGGTAATTGTATGTACTGTAAAATAAAGCACAACCATTTTATTTTCTGGCTTTACCACAGTGCTACCTCAATCAATCAATCAATCAGACCTTTTTACATCAAGTTACCTGCAGCATGAAGAGAGAGCACACCACCAACTCCATGAAACTTCCATGGGGATTTAGGGGTCTACTTTTGTCTTCCATGTGTTAGCAGGGTAAATAGATCCCTTTATTAAAAACCATACAGTTGATGGCCAAAGTGCACTCCACTCAAAAGGAGTACGAGTAGCATTCACAGGCTGACAGCTAAGAGCTGCTTGTTGGAGAAGTGAGCAGTTGTGATGTGAAGGGAGTTTGGGTTTAGTTAGGCAGTATAGGGTTTTGAATAATTCCTACACCCTATAATGTAATCCTTCGAGACCTTTTATTCATACATGAGCCTTCAACATGTTCTACATCCAAGTAAGAGTGTGAGAAAACAACCCACTGGGCACACACTGGTTGAGCCAACGTGGAAAAGACATTGATTTGACGTCTGTGCCTAGAGGGAAATGCATTTATGAGCACACAGTGCTATTTCATCCTTCAACTTTTTCCATGAGGAATTGAATAGGGTGACCTTTTCAAACAATTACTGTACTGTACTGTTTGTAAATTGGATCAGGAAGCATAGGTGACAAGTTGATTCAAAGGCATACCGTCCTCATGTAGTGTTGGCATTGGAAGGCTGTGTGGACTGGACCGGGCTGAGGGAGAAGATGTGGCTGCTACATGCTGGCAGCTTTGGGTGTATATCAACACTCTGCAATGTCCTTCGCAAGCCTATAGGGTCCGCTATTATAGAGTTGCACTATTTTTTAAATGGAGGATGATATAAAACTTAGCCTTATTTTTATCATTCATCTCCTTCAGGATTTCTTACTAATCTGCATATCATAGGCCACTTTGATGAATACACAGACTAAAATATATACAAACAGATAAAGTACACAGAAAACATCCCAAAGTCAAATGCCAGTTGGACCACCAATTTACTTGGCCACACTTGATCTAACTGAACCCATTCCTATACATACCCCAGACAAATTATTTATGGTACAGGTGGACCACTGGGGAGAGTTTTCTTACCTGGAGGAGATCTGAGGCGTCAAACATTTCTCTGAAAAAAACACTATAGGAGAGAGATCCGTACCTGGTGGAAGGAGCGAAGGGCCTTGCTGGCACTGCCTGCTTAAGCAGAGGGAGAAAAAGGAGCTAATTGAGCTGCCCGCTGTTGTGCCACAGGACACATGAAACACTGATGGACCTGATAGATTGGTGAGAGCACCCGAGGGGTTTGGGCGAGTGAAGGACAAGAGCTGACAGAGCTCTCACTCTGGGAGGAGGGAGGGATATAAATCCAGCCGGAACACAGTCTGTATAAGGTATGACATATCTCTCAGAAAGGGCTTATGAGAGGATACTCAGTGGAGAGGGGGAGATTGGTTTTAAGGGTAAGCCAAAATAAGGTTTGTGTCAGCAGTAACCAGTAAGGTTACCAGTAAGGTTACTACTGCTCAAACATAATGTGGTCTTGACTGATTTTGCTTGGTGTAATTGTTGTGTATTACTAAATTGTAATGTCATTTATACATTTTCCAATGCTTTCTTTGTAATCTTTCAATTTCAATGCAAATATATCCCCATTCACACTTCCCTCAGCACAGTATTTTTTATGTAAATTGAAACCATATCTCACACAAAAGCTTTAAGATCAGGCATTGATTTTCCTTGGAGTCAGTAATAAAACCATTTCAATAATTCCCTGATGCGTCAGAACCAACCAGGAGAAGCTCAAAGAACACAAAGATTCCTGCCATTAAAGTGCAACTGAAGGCAATAAACAGCTTCTCTGACAGAAAATGGCCTATTAGTCAGAAACATTTATTCTAGTGTCGAAATTGACTACAAAGTGTAAATAGGATAATTTTTGTCATAAATTCTCATCCAAAACTGAGTTTTGTGAGTTTGTCATGACTCACTTGAGGGTTGGGTTTTGATTTTGACAATGCCCAATTCCCCACTAACATGGGATACACAGCTGCAGTGATTGCCTCTATCCAATCTTACCGCAGAACACACAGCCAGTGAGACAGACTTCCCAGCAGCACATAAGACAACACGTCACGCATTTTTTTAAATTGAGAAACACAGCACCAACCACCTTAGATAGATGTAAACTTGTATGACTAAAACCTCCTCAGCAGAGCTAATTACAGATTTATATTTTGTGGAAGTGATACTGGCTTTGTTCCTATGGTATCTCATGGGGGGAAAACATCAGTAACTGCCTAATTGAACCACACCCCCAAGATCACATTTTTCTTAAGGGGCTAGGGGTCCCACTAGCGGGACAACTTCCGGTGAAACTGGAGGGCGCGCAATTCAAATAAATAATCATAAATAATATGGATTTTAAACATGTATGTACATATAAGTGTCTTATATCGGCTGAAATTTTAAATTCTTGTTAATCTAACTGCACTGTCCGATTTACAGTAGCTACAGTATTACAGCGAAAACATGCCATGCGATTGTTTGAGGACGGCGCCCCATATCAAAATATTTTTCCACCTGCACAGTTTTCATACATTCACAAATAACGATTAAATATTCACTTACTTTTTGAAAATATTCCTCTGATTTGTCATCCAAAGGGTCCCAGCTATAACGTGTAATGTCATTTTGTTAGATATAATCCTTCTTTATATCCCAAAAAGTCCATTTAGTTGGCGCCATGGATTTGAGTAATACACTCGTTCAACATCAAGAGAATGGAATCTGAAAATCTACCCCTAAACTTTGTTTCAACAAGTTAAAATACGTTTCTATTTACTCCTCAGATACCCTAAAATGTAATAAAACTATAATATTTATTACGGAAAGTATGTTCAATAGGAAACTGATTTTAGCAGGTGCGTAATTTCTTCAGGGAGCGCACAAACACGAATTTCCAATACTATGTCCTTCTGCTAAAACTGATATTTCTAATTTATTTTGGAAGTTACAAGCCTGAAGCCTTGAACATAGACTACAGAGACCCTGTGGAAGCCATAGGAATTGCATCCAGGGAACACATTTTTAATATGACCTTTTACTTGCCTTTCTAAGAGGATGGTCTCGCTCCCCAAAAATTTCTGGTTGGTTTTTCTTTGGATTTACTCCTACCATATCTATTGTGTTATATTCTCCTACATTATTTTTAACATTTCTACAAAATTCAAAGTGTTTTCTTTCCAATGGTACCAATTATATGCATATGCTGGCTTCAGGGCCTGAGGTACAGGCAGTTTACTTTGGGCACGTCATTCAGACAGGAAGTGGAGAAAAAGGGGCCTAGCCCTAAGAAGTTTAATGAGCAACAGAGAAACACATGCGGAATCGGTGCATTCATTTGCTCTTTACAGGGGTTCTGATCCAAAATAAAAAGGGAGTAATGTTATTTGGCAGCAGTTTTAATCAGCCAAAGTAAATGTTTTCTGTGGAATCCTCAGGGGAATCGAGGCAGTGACAAGGAGTTGCCGCCTTCTATGAGCCAGCGTTGTGCTGTGTGTGAGGGACACAAAGCCCTTTACATGATGGAATCTCTCCTAGAGAACAGATGGGCCTCTCCTTTAGGCCATCCCATCATCTGTCTCTCCAAATGAAATATAATGGAGAAAATAGCCATTGGGTGATGGAGATTGATTCAAAAGGAACATGAGTGGTAATCAATAAGGTTCGCTGCTAGTCATCCCACCTGCTGGTTATAGGCTACTTTCCGCAAAGTTGGGCGACACCAAGCCGTCTGCTGCCGTGTAATTTATGATGAAGGTGTCACTCTTAGACTGATACTCTATGGATGAGAGGTTCTACACCATAATGAAAATAACAGCTTTTTGTCCTCAGAAAAAGTTGCTAGCTCTATGCAATAACGTCTCACTCCAAGATGATAGATTGATCCAACATATCGCAATGAAAAGTTGGTTTCAAGTGAAGAATAGTAAGTGATTTTGAAGGGCAGATGAGACTGAAATATGGTGCTTTAATTCGTATGTAGATCCTACAGATCATTGCCTCATAAACAATGCAGAGAAATTAAACTATACCATATAACTACATTATTAGTCTGAATCTACTTTCATGGTACATTTTTAACCGGTCACGATAAGAGAAGTGAGATCATTTGTGAGTTCAACCTCCATGGGAAACGGAGGCTTTGTATCAAAGGCTTTTATTCACTTTTAAATACAGCACGGAACAGAAGGGGACATTTCGGTCAACATGGATTTCTTAAATGGGTAACCAAGGCAACTGAAACCTCCGCTCTCAGCATCCCCAGAATATGATAATCAATAATAAATATGTGACAGGTCATAGCTCAAGTGGAGGGCAGTGATGGGTATACACATATTTCTATATGACTCACATTGCATGCATACAAATACTGTACCTATGGTAATCAATAAACATTCAAAGTAATCTTAAAATTCTCCATGTGTGTACACAACACAAACACACAAACCCCCTGGCCTGGACTACACTCGTGAAAAAAATTTTACCACAAAAAGGTGAAAAAACAAGCTTTCATGGGGACACACAAAAACACTTCCTTCCCTTTCAAAAAGCATTGATATGCGTTATGTGGGCCGCTGTGAAAGAGAGAGAATCATGCTGGGTATAAACAGATGAATGCTCCTCCAACCATCGGGATGTTATTTGCTGACATGGGCTTGTGCTGCCAGCCACTGTCACTGACAGTCTTCTCTTTAGCTGCTGCAGTAGTTCTGTCTGCGTTACACAGCCAGCCCACCCAGCCACTGTCACTGACAGTCTTCTCTTTAGCTGCTGCAGTAGTTCTGTCTGCGTTACACAGCCAGCTCCACTTCATCTGCACACTGAATGCATTCCCTTTATTTATTCATTCATTTCCACGTGGCGACAACTGTCACTTTGATGAATGGGAACTTGAACTGGCCAATTGTTTTCACTTCGCAGACACGTCTTCCATGCTTTGAACTTAAACGTTCTTTCTTGTAGGAGAGGGGGGGGGATCTCTGTGCTCCCCTTCACCCCCCTTCCACTCCCACCGACTTCCCCAGAGCCACCTGAGGAATCAGCATTGTACGGTTCTATCCCAGGCTCAGTGGCCTGAAATGCGTCATGCGTCAAGTGGTTATTATTGAGTCAGCTCTGGCTCATCTGGTGAGGGTTGACAATGTAACACTGTGGATGTTTAGAGCGACTGGTGGTGTGGAGTCCTTGGGATGTTGAGACCACAACACGGCACTATACAACACAGTACAATATGGTACAACATACTGTACAAATGATACACATATAGAACATCTGTGGGCATGGGCATTGTACGCTTCACAGAAACACTTCACAAAACACTACATTAACCAGGACATTCTGGCATAGGCTCGTGCTTTCCTGTTGGGGTTTGTTTGGTTAGTGGGAAGTTACTGGCTTGGACATAAGGCCATGTGCAGTAGGGTATAAAAAACAAGGCAAGCAGAGGTCAAGTCAATACATGCTAAAGACCTACAGTACAGCCATCAATGGCTGTAGTGTAGAAATAGAGTTCATGGGCCGACGATAGAAGTTGATTAATGTCACATTTAATCAGAGTGTAAATCTGTTTCACCTCTATATGCTGTAAATCTGTCCACAGTCACCTCTGGTCATGTCTTTGACAGTTATTGGTATGCAGACACATTGTGAGACATAATAATAGATAGGATTTTTAGCTGTCTATGATTAGTGACGACCTAGAATTAGCTTGATTTAATCAGAGGTTATTGTTACTGGGGATTTTAATACAGACATGCTCAAAAGGAGAATGCTCATTTTAAAGCTCTTCAGAATTTTGTCATCTGTTTACTTTACACCAGCTGATTAATGGGCACACCAGGGTCTGTCCTTCTACCTAAACCATCATTGACCTCATGTTGGTGTAGGAGAGATCAAGGATATCAAAGAGTGGGGTTGTAAACTATGGGCTCAGTGATCGTTCCATCATTTTCTGTAATAGGAAGGTTCAGAAAGCGGTTTTATTTGTCTTAACTTAATAAAGATTTGGTCTATGAAGAGCTATAGTGCAGATGTTTTTGTTAATTGTTTGAGCAAATTGGACTGGTCACTCTATTGAAATGCAATAAAGTGGAAAATGCCTGGGGCATTTTAAATAATTGTTTTTAGATGCTGTTGACAAGCTGGCTTCAGAATGTTGGGGGGGAATTAAGCGAAGAACAGAACCATGGATAAACGATAACATTTTAAAGGCAATTAAGCTAAGAAATGGACACTTTCTGGAGTTCAGGATATCCAGGGCAAATTATGTTTTATAGACCATGAGAAACTAAGAAATGAGGCTAACTGGATGATAGAGAAGGCAAATAAAGAGTATTTTAATAACAAAATGTTTGAGAACAGGAACAATCCAAATAAACTATGGAAGTGTCTGAAGCTGTTAGCCTGTCTAGCCCCGGGGTGCCGCTCGCGCCACACCCCCCCCCACCCCCACTGAAAAGGCAGAGCCGCGAAATTCAAAAAATATATTTTTTTTAAATATTTAACTTTCACACATTCAAGTCCAATACAGCTAATGAAAGACACAGATCTTGTGAATCCAGCCAACATGTCCGATTTTTAAAACGTTTTACAGGGAAGACACAATATGTAAAGATGTAAATCTATTAGCTAAACACATTAGCATAATCCACCATTTTTTCTTTGTCCACCAACACCAGTAGCTATCACCAATTCGGCTAAACTAAGATATTGATAGCCACCAACCAAGAAAAAACCTCCTCAGATGACAGTCTGATAACATATTTATGGTATAGGATAGGTTTTGTTAGAAAGATGTGCATATTTCAGGTAGATGTCATAGTTTACAATTGCACCCACCGTCACAAATGGACTAGAATAATTACAATGAGCAACGTGTTTACCTAACTACTAATCATCAAACATTTCGTAAAAATACACAGCATACACTAATCGAAAGACGCCGATCCTGTGAATACAGACAATATTTCAGATTTTCTAAGTGTCTTACAGCGAAAACACAATAAATCGTTATATTAGCATAGCACATGTGCAAACATTACCCCAGCATTGATTCTAGCCAAAGAGAGCGATAACGTAAACATCGCCAAAATATATTAATTTTTTCACTAACCTTCTCAGAATTCTTCAGATGACACTCCTGTAACATCACATTACAACATACATATACAGTTTGTTCGAAAATGTGCATATTTAGCCACCAAAATCATGGTTAGACAATGAGAAAAGTAGCCCAGCTGGTCAGAAAATGTTCGTGCGCCATATTAGACAGTGATCTAGTCGTATACATAAATACTCATAAACGTGACTAAAAAATATAGGGTGGACAGCGATTGATAGACAATTTAATTCTTAATACAATCGCGGAATTACATTTTTTAAATTATCCTTACTTTTCAATACAGTTTGCGCCAAGCGAAGCTAAGTCAAAAAAAATGCCGTCCTAAGCCACTAACATTTTTCGACAGAAACACGATTTATCATAATAAATTGTTCCTACTTTGAGCTGTTCTTCCATCAGAATCTTGGTCAAAGAATCCTTTCTTGGGTCTAATCGTCTTTTGGTCGAAAGCTGTCCTCTTGCCATGCAGAAATGCACATTGCGTTCGGCATGAACTGGAACGGTGCCCAGAGATTCACAGTGGCTCAGAAATAAATGTCCCAAAATCGCACTAAACGGATATAAATTGCTATAAAACGCTTTAAATTAACTACCTTATGATGTTTTTAACTCCTATAACGAGTAAAAATATGACCGGAGAAATATAACTGGCTACACTAATGCTTGGAAAAACAGTAGTTCGGTATCCTCCGCGCGCATGACGCACCAAGAAAAGAGTTCCTACCTACAGGGTTTTTTCATTTATAGTGGCTGTGATTGGGCAATCGATACCATTCAAATCGTCATCACGTAAAGGCATCCAGGGGAAGACGTAAGCAGTGTCCGTATACTCATAGGAATAACAGTGGCCTTAAAACCGACTCCAGAACAGGGGCCAAAATGTGTGAAATCTGACTCCATGTCAGGGAAATTGCTGTAGAATGAGTTCTGTTCCACTTAGAGACAAAATGTCAACGCCTATAGAAACTATAGACTGTTTTCTATCCAATAATAATAATAATATGCATATTGTACGATCAAGAATTTTGTAGGAAGCCGTTTAAAAAATTACACGATTTCCATAAATAGTGACAACAGCACCCCCTATCCTTAACAGGTTTAAGTTACAGTAACAGATTAAAGACTAAAGATCGAAATCTTAGCATGGACATTGGAGGAAAGGTTACATCAGACAAGGCCATGGTTGCAGACACTCTGAATAGCTACTTTACAACTATAGCTAATACATTAGTTACATGGTCAATCAGGTTGTTATGGGGAGAGTCAAGTCCAGCAGTTTGACTTGCAGCGGGGGATTCAAGTAGATAGTTTTTCGCTTGAAAAGGTGTCTGAGTCAACTGTAAAAAGAAGCTAAAAAAACTTGACCATTCCAAGGCAACTGGCCTTCAAATATTCCTGGCAGATTTCTAAGGGCTGCTGTGGTAATTATCACCCCCTGCGTAACTCACATTTTAAAGATTATGTTCGAGCAGATTTACAGATATATTTCCTTACATAACCTACTATATGAGCTCACTCTGGCTTTAAGAAATCCCATTCTACCAACACTTGCCTACTATATCTAAGTGACCACATCAGGAAGGAAGTAGATGGAGGGAACATTTGTGGTATGGTTATGTTAGATCTCCAAAAGGCATTTGATATAGTGCATCATGAAATTCTGTTAATCAAACTAAGAGCATTAACAACTTAGCCATAAAGTGGGTTATCTCTTATCTGCAAGGAAGATAACAGATGGTAGATGTGGGTGGGACCCTGTCTAAACCCAAAACCTTGAACTGCAGGTACCCCAAGGGAGTGGGCTGTGTCCACTTTTCTTTCTGTTGTATATAAATGATCTGAAATCTGCCTGTACATGACCTTTTCCTCTATGCAGATTCATTCTGCACTGTTGGTTTCCCACAAAGACAACAATATGGTTGAGAAAGCCGTCAGTGCTGAACGTCTGAATGTCAGTAAATGGCTGTATGACAATAAGCTGTCACTCCACCTTGGAAAAACAGAGTCCACCTTGTAAGGGTCCAAAGTGAAACTGAGGAAATCCCCTGACTTTAAGATGGTAGTAGGTGACATAGTCATCATAGCAAAAGACTCAGTTAATTATCTTGGATATGTGCTAGATAACCATCTGACCGGGGAGAGCATGGCACAAAAAGTTATCTCCAAAGTGAAACATCAAATTAGGTTTTTTGTACTCAGTCTTGATAACCTCCATAGGCAGTTTCAAGTTCTAACTGAAAACACTGCTAAAAAGTAGCATGCCTCAAAAGTGAGTGAGAAGAGAATGCCCAGGATAGCATATGTCTGCCTTTTGGTGCCTATTGTGTATCCTATTGGGATTGTCTTGTGTGTATATATAAGACATTGATTGTTGTATACTGTGCATTGGGAAAGTATTCAGACCCCTTCACTTTTTCCACATTTGGTTACTTTACAGCCTTATAGTAAAATGGATTAAATAGTTTTTTCCTCATCAATCTACACACAATACCCCATAATGACAAAGCAAAAACAGGTTTTTAGAAATGTTTGCAAATGTATTAAAAATGAAATTACTGAACCACACAGGAAGGTATGACCACTCTGACATGTTTGATAAGGTAGCCCCATTACCACCAGACAAAATGCTGATAGGCACAGGATCTGTATCGGCTGGGAATGACAATGAAAGGTCCACATTGTTATATTAGCAGCACACTGCTTCTATGGTATTCTGTAAAGGGTTGTTTATTCTACATGGACCTGTTAATTCATTTTCAAGTTATCAAAACAAATCCAAATGTTCAAGTTATCAAAAGTTTACAATATCTACATAAATTCAGGAATTGCATATTTCTCACATTACTCTGTAGGCTATTGACCTATTCAAAGCTTCTTCCAGCATCTCACCATACATCTGCCTGTAGTTATTGAACTCAACCTGCAGGAGGTTTGTTTGTTGTGATTGAGTGGGGGGAAAGCAAGGTTCTGACAGATGGGTGTGTCTTGGTGGTGGCAAGGACACACCCCAAAAAACACCCACATCAAACTACACCCCCAAGCCAACTCACGTTTGGCTTCTGTCTTGGTCACCATTATTTCTTGAGGAGCAAGCCAAATAATGAGGCCATATCAACGGGTGCAGTTCCCCTCTAAAGAGGCATTCTCTATGGAAAGACAATATGCAGTGTGACATATGCATTCTGGAATGAATCAAAAAATGCATATCCACAGCAGTGCCAGAAAGTATTCATATCCCTTGACTTAGTCCACATTTTGTTGTCACAGCCTGAATTCAAAATGGATTATTAAATAATTATTAAATAATTATTGAATTTAAAATGGATTATTTAATAATCCATCAAAATGAATTATTAAATATATTTTTTCCTCACCCCATCTACACAGAATACTCCATAATGACATAGTGAAAACATGTTTTTAGACATTTTTGCAAATTTATTGAAATACAGAAATATCTCATTTAAATAAGTACTCACACCCCCGAGTCAATACTTTGCAGAGGCACTTTTAGCAGTGATTACAGTTGTGAGTTTTTCTGGGTAAGTCTCTAAGAGCTTTCCACACTTAAATTGTGAAACATTTGCCCATTATTCTTTTCAAAATTCTTCAAGCTCTGGTTGTTGATCGTTGCTAGACAACCATTTTCGGTTCAAAACTGTAACTCGGCCACTCAGGAACATTCACTGTCTTCTTGGTAAGCAACTCCAGTGTAGATCTGGCCTTGTGTTTTAGGTTATTGTTCTGCTGGAAGGCGGATTCATCTCCCAGTGTCTCCCAGAAAGCAGACTGAACCAGGTTTTCCTCTAGGATTTTGGATGTGCTTAGCTCCATTCCATTACTTTTTAATCCTAAAAACTCCCCAGTCCTTAACATTTACAAGCATACCCATAGCATGATGCAGCCACCACTATGCTTGAAAATATGGAGAGTGGTACTCAGTAATGTTTTATATTGTATTCTGTACAGGCTTCCTTCTTTCACTTTGTCAATTAAGTTAGTATTGGGAAGTAACTACAATGTTGTTGATCCATCCTCAGTGTTCCCCTATCACAGCCATTAAACTCTGTAATTGTTTTACAGTCACCATTGCCCTCATGGTGAAATCCCTGAGAGGTTTCCTTCCTCACCGGCAAATGGGTTAAGAAGGACCCGTGTATCTTTGTAGTGACTGGGTGTATTGATACACCATCCAAAGTGTACTTAATAACTTTACCATGCTCAAATGGCTGCCTTCTTTTTTTGTGTTTTTTTTTTACCAATAGGTGCCCTTCTTTGCGAGGCATTGGAAAACCTCCCTGATATTTGTGGTTGAATCTGTGTTCGAAATCACTACTTGACTGAGGACCCTTACAGATAATTGTATGTGATGTACAGAGATGAGGTAGTCATTAAGAAAAAATGTTTAATACTATTATTGCACACATAGTGAGTCAAAGCAACTTATTACGGCTCCTGAGTGGTGCAGCGATCTAAGGCACTGCATCTCAGTGCAAAAGGCGTCACTACAATCCTTGGTTCTATTCCATGTGGTATCACATCCGGCTATGATTAGGAGTCCCTTGGGTGGCGCACAATTGTCCCAGCATTATCTGGGTTTGGCCCAGGGTAGGCCATCTAAGAATTTGTTCTTAACTGACTTGCCTAGTTAAATAAATGTCTTTTTTTTTTTTTTTTAAATGATGGGACTTGTTAAGCACATTTTTACTCCTGAACATATCTAGGCTTGCAATAACAAAGGGTTTGAATACTTATTGACCCAAGACATTTTAGCTTTTCATTTTTTATTAATAATAAAAATAAAACATAAACATAATTTCACTCAGACATTATGGCTTATTTTTTTTATTTTATTTAACCAGGTAGGCCAGTTGAGAACAAGTTCTCATTTGCAACTGCGACGTGGCCAAGATAAAGCAAAGCAGTGTGACTGTCACGCCCTGACCTTAGAGATCCTTTTTATGTCTCTATTTTGGTTTGGTCAGGGCGTGAGTTGGGGTGGGCATTCTATGTTTTGTCTTTCTATGATTTTCTATTTCTATGTTTTGGCCGAGTATGGTTCTCAATCAGGGACAGCTGTCTATCGTTTTCTCTGATTGGGAACCATACTTAGGTAGCTTTTTTCCCACCGTTCTGTGTGGGAAGTTGTCTTTGTTTGTTGGCACTATTGCCTTTAGCTTCACAGTTTGTTTGTATGGTTTATTGTTTTTTGTCGGTGTCATTCTTAAATAAAGTCAAATGTACGCTCACAACGCTGCACCTTGGTCCTCATCCTTCAACAGCCGTGACTGCGACACAAACAACAACACAGAGTTACACATGGAAAAAACAAACATACAGTCAATAGCACAATAGAAAATTATATTTACAGTGTGTGCAAATGAGGTAAGATAAGGGAGGTAAGGCAAGAAATAGGCCATAGTGGCGAAATAATTACAATTTAGCAATTAAACACTGGAGTGATAGATGTGCAGAAGATGAATGTGCAAGTACTGGGGTGCAAAGGAGGAAGAAAAAAAAACAGTAAGGGGATGAGGTAGTTAGATGGGCTATTTACAGATGGGCTGTGTACAGGTGCAGTGATCTGTGAACTGCTCTGACAGTTGGTGCTTAAAGTTAGAGAGGGAGATATGAGTCTCCAGCTTCAGTGATTTTTGCAATTCGTTCCAGTCATTGGCAGGAGAGAACTGTAAGGAAAGGTGGCCAAAGTAGGAATTGGCTTTTGGGGGTGACCAATGAAATATCCCTGCTGGAGTGAGTGCTACGGGTGGGTGACCAGTGACCAGTGAGCTGAGATAAGGCGGGGCTTTACCTAGCAAAAACTTATAGATGACCTGGAGCCAGTGAGTTTGGCGATGAATATGAAGTGAGGGCCAGCCAACGAGAGCATACAGTTCGCAGTGGTGGGTAGTATATGGGGCTTTGGTGACAAAACGGATGGCACTGTGATAGAGTGTTGGAGGCTATATTGTAAATGACATCGCCGAAAACATGGATCGGTAGGATAGTCAGTTTTACGGGGGTATGTTTGGCAGCATGAGTGAAGGAGGCTTTGTTGCGAAATAGGAAGCCGATTCTAGATTTAATTTTGGATTGGAGATGCTTAATGTGAGTCTGGAAGGAGAGTTTACAGTCTAACCAGACACCTAGGTATTTGTAGTTGTCCACATATTCTAAGTCAGAACCGTCCTGAGTAGTGATGCTGGAAGGGCGGGCAGGTGCAGGCAGCGATCGGTTGAAGAGCATGCATTTAGTTTCAATTGCATTTAAGAGGAGTTGGAGGCCACGGAAGGAGAGTTGAATGGTATTGAAGCTCGTCTGGAGGTTAGTTAACTTCTCTGCGCTACGGATCCCTTTTACGGGATCACTTTCCTAAACAACCGCTAGAATTGCAGGGCGCCAAATGCAAAAATATTACTAAAAATATTTATAATCATGCAATCACACGGAAATATACCAAAACACAGCTTAGCTTGTTGTTAATCCACCTATCGTGTCAGATTTTGAAAATATACTTTACAGCGAAAGAAATCCAAGCTTTTGTGAGTGTAGCTTTCAATGCTACAACAGCTAGCCTTATATTAGCTTGGTTAGCTTGGTCACGAAAGTCAGAAAAGCAATAGAAATTAATCGCTTACCTTTGATAATCTTCGGATGTTTCCACTCACGAGACTCCCAGTTACACAACAAATGTTATTTTTGTTCGATAAATATTACTTTATCACAAAAAAAACACTATTTGGGTTGTGCATTATGTTGAGAAAACCAAAGCCGCGTTCCGTTTGACATATTCCAAAAAGTATCCGTAATGGTTGTAGAAACATGTCAAATGCTTTTTCTAATCAATCCTCAGGTTGTTTTTAACAAGCATAATCGATAATATTTCAACCGGTTGATACCCCTTTAAATGGAAGAAAGGCGGTCGAGGAAACACAGTTAAAAACAAATCTTTTAGCACTTCCGGGTTATATTTTCTCAGGTTTTCGTCTGCAGAATACGTTTTGTTATACTCACAGACAATATTTTCACAGTTTTGGAAACTTTGGAGTGTTTTCTATCCTAATCTGTAAAGTATATGCATATTCTACGATCTGGGCCAGAGAAAATGTCCGTTACCTTGGGAAAGATATTTTAAGAAAATAAAAAAATTCTGACTCCTAGCGTCTTAACACAGTGTCCAAAGAAGGGCAAGAAGTATATAGAATGGTGTCGTCTGCGTATAGGTGGATCAGAAAATCACCAGCAGCAAGAGCGACATCATTGATGTATACAGAGAAAAGAGTTGGCCCGAGATTTGTACCCTGTGGTACCCCAATAGAGACTGCCAGAGGTCCAGACAACAGGCCTTCCGATTTGACACACTGAACTCTGTCTGAGAAGTAGTTGGTGAACCAGGCGAGGCAGTCATTTGAGAAACCAAGGTTGTTGACTACGAGGTCGATGAATACGGTTGCACAGTATTGTCTTTTATCAGTGGCGGTTATGATATCGTTTAGGACCTTGACCGTGGCTGAGGTGCACCCATGACCAGCTCGGAAACCAGATTGCATAGCGTAAAAGGTAGGGTGCGATTCAAAATGGTTGGTGATCTGTTTGTTAACTTGGCTTTTGAAGACCTTAGAAAGGCAGGGTAGGATAGATGTAGGTCTGTAACAGTTTGGTTCTAGTGTCTCCCCATTGAAGAGGGGGATGACCGCGGCAGCTTACCATTCTTTGGGGATCTCAGACGATACGAAAAAGAGGTTGAACAGGCTAGTAATAAGGGTTGCAACAATTGCGGCGGATAATTTTAGAAAGAGAGGGTCCAGATTTTCTAGCCCGGCTGATTTGTAGGGGTCCAGATGTTGCAGCTCTTTCAGAACATCAGCTATCTGGATTTGAGCGAAGGAGAAATGGGGGAGGCTTGGGCAAGTTGATGTGGGGGGTGCAGGGCTGTTGACCTGAGTAGAGGTAGCCAGGTGGAAAGCATGGCCAGCCGCAGAAAAATGCTTATTGAAATTCTCAATTATCGTGGAATTATCAGTGGTGACAGTGTTTCCTAGCCTCAGTGCAGTGGGAAGCTGGGAGGAGGTGCTCTTATTCTCCATGGACTTTACAGTGTCCCAGAACTTTTTGGAGTTTGTGCTACAGGATGCACATTTCTGTTTGAAAAAGCTAGCCTTTGCTTTCCTAACTGCCTGTGTATATTGGTTCCTAACTTGCTTGAAAAGTTGCATATTGCGGGGGCTATTCGATGCCAATGCAGAACGCCACAGGATGTTTTTGTGCTGGTCAAGGGCAGTGAGGTCTGGAGTGAACCAAGGGCTATATCTGCTCCTAGTTCAACATTTTTTCAATGGGGCATGCTTATTGAAGTTGGTGAGGAAAGCACTTTAAAAGAATAACCAGGCATCGTCTACTGACAGAATGAGGTCAATATCCTTCCAGGATACCCGGGCCAGGTCGATTAGAAAGGCCTGCTCGCTGAAGTGTTTTAGGGAGCATTTGACAGTGATGAGGGGTAGTTGTTTGACCGCAGACCTATTACGGATGCAGGCAATGAGGCAGTGATCGCGGAGATCCTGGTTGAAGACAATAGAGGTGTATTTTGAGGGCAGGTTGGTTAGGATGATATCTATGAGGGTGCCCGTGTTTACATATTTGGGGTTATGCCTGGTAGGTTCATTGATCATTTGTGTGAGATTGAGGGCATTTACCTTAGGTTGTAGGACGGCCTGGGTGTTAAGCATGTCCCAGTTTAAGTCACCTAACAGTACGATCTCTGAAGATAGATGGGCGGCAATCAATTCAGATATGGTGTCCAGGGCACAGCTGGGGGCAGAAGGTGGTCTATAGCAGGCGGCAACGGTGAAAGACTTGTTTCTGGAAAGGTGAATTTTTAAAAGTAGAAGTTCAAATTGTTTGGGCACAGACCTGGATAGTAAGACCCGAACTCTGCAAGCAATCTTTGCAGTAGATTTTAACTCCACCCCCTTTGGTAGTTCTATCTTGTCGGAAAATGTTATAGTTAGGGATGGAAATTTCAGGGTTTTTGGTGGCCTTCCTAAGCCAGGATTCAGACACGGCTAGGACATCCGGGTTGGCAGAGTGTGCTAAAGCAGTGAATAAACAAACTTAGGGAGGAGGCTTCTAATGTTAACATGCATAAAACTAAGGCTTTTACGGTTACAGAAGTCAACAAATGAGAGCGCCTGGGGAATGGGAGTGGAGCTATGCACTGCAGGGTCTGGATTAATCTCTACATCATCAGAGGAACAGAGGAGGAGTAGGATAAGGGTACAGCTAAAGGCTATAAGAACTGGTCGTCTACTACGTTCAGAACAGAGAGTAAAAGGAGCAGGTTTCTGGGTGCGGTAGAATAGATTCAAGGCATAATGTATGGTAGGATGTGAATACAGTGGTAAACCTAGGCATTGAGTGACGATGAGAGAGGTATTGTCTCTAGAGACACCATTTCAACCAGGTGAGTTCACCGCATGTGTGGGAGGTGGAACAAAAGGGTTAGCTAAGGCATATTGAGCAGGGCTGGAGGCTTTACAGTGAAATAAGACAATAATCACTTACTAAAACAGCAATGGACAAGGCATATTGACATTAGGGAGAGGCATGCGTAGCCGAGTGATCATGGGGTCTAATGAGTAGCTAGGCGGGCTGGAGACACGGCGATTCAGACAGCTGGCGGGGCTAGCAGAAGGGTCTTAGGGGGACATCATGACGGAAGAGTCTGTTGTAGCCCCCTCGTGCGGTTACATCGGCAGACCAGTCGTGTAACCGCACGACTGGTCTGCGGTCGTGAATTGGCTGATGGACCTCTTCAGCTAACAGTCCGATATGCAGTCCGATATGCTCTAGACAGCTAGCGGGCTGCGGCAAGCAGGCTAGCAGATGGGCATTGAGGGGACGTCGCGACAGAGGAGCCTGTTGAAAACCCCCTCGGGCAGATTACGTCGGTAGTCCAGTCGTGATGGATCGGCGGGGCTCCGGATCGGCAGTAAAAGGGGTCCAGGCCAATTGGCAAAATAGGTTTTGTAGCCCAAGGAGTGGCTGATGGACCTCTTCAGCTAGCCGGGAGATGGGCCTAGCATAGGTTGGCTCCAGGCTAATTGGTGCTTGCTTCGGGATGAAGTAGCTGTGCCTGGGTAAAATCAATGGGGAAGCAAATCCCCCCCCCAAAAAAAGTCCAATTAAAGTCCTTGACAACATGATATATAGACCTAAGGCCGAGACAATAAGAAGACACAGTGGCAGAATAAATTCAACCACACGTGTTTCATTACAAAACCCGAGAGCAACATCTGTCCGGTGAAGTCCACAAAACATATTGCATGTAACAATTAGTTACATGACCTACAGCATGGTCATGCAAGGTACTGTAATGTTTCCGACATGTTCAGACTACTAAACTACTATTGATTTAGAACCAAGGAGAGTTAACGCAAGTCGCAAAGAAAACAGTAGCTGCCTCTACTATTCCAGCACCATTTCAACTTCAACATTTCAACATCATCTAATCACCTATGCTGAGTCCAATACAATGGCAACTAAAAGATACCAAAAACTATTTAGTCAAATCAATGTAAGCTAAACATGATGTGGCTCTCCATGGTTCTGATTTCTGTGTGTGTGTGTGTGTGTGCATGCGTGCGTGCAAGTAGAAAAAAATATGTTTATTCACCCTACGCCAATGGCATCCTCCTCTCTTTCATGTTGCCTGAACAGTCTATGACTCTGTCATACAGTACATGCTTTTCGTTTTTGTCGTCCTAGGCTACCTGGCTAAAATGCTTTTTTCGCTAGCCTAACTACTTTTTGTGGGCAACGATGAGCCAGGCCAGCTAGTTAACATTAGCATACTATGTCTAGCTACCAAATTGTTTTCTATCAGTAATGACCTTTGGCTTTTGATGTGATTGGTCTGAAGCCATATCCAAACTGGCTTCCCTTGACACTTTCTTTTGGTGCGCCAGAACCATTCAAAGCTGAGCTCACTCAGTTTAGCTCAATGCTGATTGGCTATTATTATTATTTTTTTTATCAAGGAAGGCCAAATGCTCGCTGGCTTCCCTTACATTCAATGCTATGGGCGACAACAATGTCAGAGTCTTTCTGACCAGACAGATTCAGATAGATATGCTACACATACTGAGACAGAGTGGCACTGTTTCGTTCGCTCAGATGCTCTCTCTGGTGAGATACATTCAGCCTCTTGCGAATTGAAGGACATTTATGAAACACAGAGAGATGAAAGATACATTATTTTGCTCAATTTTTGGGGGGAGGCCTTGCTTCCCTTGGCATTCACGAATACACACCAGTGATTTTGTGTAGGACAGTGGAAAAAAATCTAAATTTAATAAATGTTTTATTCCTGCTGTAACACAACAAAATGTGGAAAAAGTGAAGGGGTGTGAATACGTTTTTAAAACAGTGTATGGTGGATGACTGTGGTGTTGTTTGTTTGTCATGCAGCAGTTATGTTGATGGTGTCTCAGTTACCATGGTAATACTGGTGGAAAAGGATGGGGGGACTATCATTGTCACTCTACAGTTGTAATCTTCCTACTCTACCAATGTCAGTGGGTGTCTGCCCGTCTGTTTTACCTTCTCAGAATGAACAAAGAGCACACATTGCCTGAGGAAGACTTGACGCCATGCGAAATCCCCCTTTGTGAGTCCTATCATGTCTCGCTCAGACATAATTTCTTTCATGCATCTCCTGTCAGCTCATCTCTCATTTTGTTTTCATCTTCCTGTGCCAGATCAGAATGATCAGCTTTTTGCCTAATCTGATACGCATTAATCATTCAGTTACACTTATCCATACAAGGGCCGCATAAGAGGAGAGGTGTTATAAGAAGCTTCACAGTACGGCCCTTCTGAAGAAAGAGTCTAAGTAGATGCATAAACTGAATACTTTGAAACCAAGGTGGCTTAGCAGGTCAGACGTATTTTTCCGTGTTGTCGTGTCGTGTCCTGTATATATATATATTTACACCTTTTCTTCACATATCTTTTATTTATTTTATTATCCAAGAACTCAACTACAAAAGCTTTCCTGCAAAAGCTTTCCTGCAACCCGCTTCACCAATTACAATAAGTACTATTTACCTCAATCTGAAAATCCATCGTGGAAGATAGCCAGGGGCTAATTCAGAAGCTAGCCTGAAAGCTAATCCAGAAGCTACTCCGATAGCTAGCCAGAAGCTAATCTGTAGCTGCCCCGAAATTAGCCGGTTTGCTGGCTAGCGTTGGTGTTTCAGCTGCCCACGTTTTTGCGGTCATCAGCTATTCCTCTAGCTCGATAATCTACCGGCACTTTTGTGCAACGCGACTCGGACCGGAGCATTCCGGGACTTTTTTTCTCTCAGTTTCCCCGGATTCCAACCGCAGCCTCTGGACACGTGCACCTTGATTTCGCAGCTAGCTAGCTGCATACCGTGTGACTATTGGCTTACGTCGACCCCGGAGCTAACTCAAATCATGCTGGAGCTAGCCAGCTGAGGAGTTCCATCACCATCCGGACCCGCTTCTTTGTTGCTGCTGCAGATACGGAACCCCACCGGGCCTTCACGACTGACTGCCGACGTTATCTGCCCGAGGGATTTATCCAACCGGCACCTCCGTCCCGGCGTTACCTGAACGCTCATCTGAGGCCCGCTAATCGTTAGCTGTCTTATCGGCTGCTATCTGAACAAAACCCCACTACACGGAACCTACCGACGGAAACGCACGAGGTATCTACAAACAGACCTCCATCCTATGCTGCTACCGATAGCCATATACCCGGCCAGCTGTCTGGATCGCCACGACCCCAACCAACCTCTACTCACTGGACCCTTATTTATCACTTGATTAAGCTTGCCTCTCCTTAATGTAAATATGCCTTGTCCATTGCTGTTCTGGTTAGTGTTTATTGGCTTATTTCACTGTAGAGATTCTAGCCCTGCTCTCTATACCATATCCAACCCTGCAGTTCCACCACCCACATATGCGATGACATCACCTGGTTTCAATGATGTTTCTAGAGACAAGATCTCTCTCATCATCACTCAATACCTAGGTTTACCTCCACTGTATTCACATCCTACCATACCTTTGTCTGTACATTATTCCTTTAAACTATTTTATCGCCCCCAGAAACTTCCTTTTACTCTCTGCTCTGGTAGCTCTAGGCGACCAATTCTCATAGCTTTTAGCCGTACCATTATCCTACTTCTCCTCTGTTCCTCTGGTGATGTAGAGGTGAATCCAGGCCCTGCAGTACCTGGCTCCACTCCTATTCCCCAGGCGCTCTCTTTTGATGACTTCTGTAACCGTAATAGCCTTGGCTTCATGCATGTTAACATTAGGAGCCTCCTCCCTAAGTTTGTTCTGTTCACTGCTTTAGCACACTCTACCAACCCGGATGTTTTAGCCGTGTCTGAATCCTGGCTTAGAAAGACCACCAAAAATTCAGACATTTTTATCCCCAATTACAATATTTTCAGACAAGATAGAACGGCCAAAGGGGGCGGTGTTGCAATCTACTGCAAAGACTGCCTGCAGAGTTCTGTTATACTATCCAGGTCTGTTCCCAAACAATTTGAACTTCTACTTTTAAAAATCCACCTCTCTAAAAACAAGTCTCTCACCGTTGCCGCCTGCTATAGACCACCCTCTGCCCCCAGCTGTGCTCTGGACACTATATGTGAACTGATTGCCCCCCATCTATCTTCAGAGCTCGTGCTGCTAGGTGACCTAAATTTGAACATGCTCAACACCCCAGCCACCCTACAATCTAAGCTTGATGCCCTCAATCTCACACAAATTATTAATGAACCTACCAGGTACCACCCTAATTCCGTAAACACGGGTACCCTCATAGATATCATCCTAACAAACTTGCCCTCCAAATACACCTCTGCTGTTTTTAACCAAGATCTCAGCGATCACTGCCTCATTGCCTGCATCCGTAATGGGTCAGCGGTCAAACGACCTCCACTCATCACTGTCAAACGCTCCCTGAAACACTTCAGCGAGCAGGCCTTCCTAATTGACCTGGCCGGGGTATCCTGGAAGGATATTGATCTCATCCCGTCAGTAGAGGATGCCTGGTCATTTTTTAAAAATGCCTTCCTCACCATCTTGAATAAGCATGCCCCATTCAAGAAATGTAGAACCAGGAACAGATATAGCCCTTGGTTCTCTCCTGACCTGACTGCCCTTAACCAACAGAAAAACATCCTATGGCGTTCTGCATTAGCATCGAACAGCCCCCGTGATATGCAACTTTTCAGGGAAGCCAGAAACCAATATACACAGGCAGTTAGAACAGCCAAGGCTAGCTTTTTCAAGCAGAAATTTGCTTCCTGCAACACAAATTCAAAAAAGTTCTGGGACACCGTAAAGTCCATGGAGAATAAGAACACCTCCTCCCAGCTTCCAACCGCCCTGAAGATAGGAAACACTGTCACCACCGACAAATCCACTATAATTGAGAATTTCAATAAGCATTTTTCTACGGCTGGCCATGCTTTCCACCTGGCTACCCCTACCCGGGACAACAGCACTGCCCTCCCCTCTGCTACTCGCCCAAGCCTTCCCCATTTCTCTTTCTCCCAAATACAGTCAGCTGATGTTCTTAATGAGCTGCAAAATCTGGACCCTTACAAATCAGCCGGGCTAGATAATCTGGACCCTTTCTTTCTAAAACTATCTGCTGAAATTGTTGCCACCCCTATTACTAGCCTCTTCAACCTCTCTTTCGTGTCGTCTGAGATACCCAAAGATTGGAAAGCAGCTGCGGTTATCCCCCTCTTCAAAGGGGGGGACACCCTTGACCCTAACTGCTACAGACCTATATCTATCCTACCCTGCCTTTCTAAGGTCTTCGAAAGCCAAGTCAACAAACAGATTACCGACCATTTCGAATCACACCACACCTTCTCCGCTATGCAATCTGGTTTCAGAGCTGGTCATGGGTGCACCTCAGCCACGCTCAAGGTCATAAACGATATCGTAACCGCCATCGATAGGAAACAATACTGTGCAGCCGTATTCATTGACCTGGCCAAGGCTTTTGACTCTGTCAATCACCACATCCTCATTGGCAGACTCGACAGCCTTGGTTTCTCTAATGATTGCCTCGCCTGGTTCACCAACTACTTCTCTGATAGAGTTCAGTGTGTCAAATCGGAGGGTCTGTTGTCCGGGCCTCTGGCAGTCTCTATGGGGGTGCCACAGGGTTCAATTCTTGGACCGACTCTCTTCTCTGTTTACATCAATGATGTCGCTCTTGCTGCTGGTGATTCTCTGATCCACCTCTACGCAGACGACACTATTCTGTATACTTCTGGCCCTTCTTTTGACACTGTGTTAACAACCCTCCAGGCGAGCTTCAATGCCATACAACTCTCCTTCCGTGGCCTCCAACTGCTCTTAAATACAAGTAAAACCAAATGCATGCTCTTCAACCGATCGCTGCCTGCTCCGGCCCGCCTGTCCAACATCACTACTTTGGACGGCTCTGACTTAGAATATGTGGACAACTACAAATACCTAGGTGTCTGGTTAGACTGTAAACTCTCCTTCCAGACCCACATCAAACATCTCCAATCCAAAGTCAAATCTAGAATTGGCTTCCTATTCCGCAACAAAGCATCCTTTACTCATGCTGCCAAACATACCCTTGTAAAACTGACCATCCTACCAATCCTCGACTTCGGTGATGTCATTTACAAAATAGCCTCCAAAACCCTACTCAATAAATTGGATGCAGTCTATCACAGTGCCATCCGTTTTGTCACCAAAGCCCCATATACTACCCACCACTGCGACCTGTACACTCTCGTTGGCTGGCCCTCGCTTCATACTCGTCGCCAAACCCATTGGTTCCAGGTCATCTACAAGACCCTGCTAGGTAAAGTCCCCCCTTATCTCAGCTCGCTGGTCACCATAGCAGCACCTACCCGTAGCACGCGCTCCAGCAGGTATATCTCTCTAGTCACCCCCAAAACCAATTCTTCCTTTGGACGCCTCTCCTTCCAGTTCTCTGCTGCCAATGACTGGAACGAACTACAAAAATCTCTGAAACTGGAAACACCTATCTCCCTCACTAGCTTTAAGCACCAGCTGTCAGAGCAGCTCATAGATTACTGCACCTGTACATAACCCATCTACAATTTAGCCCAAACAACTACCTCTTTACCTACTGTATTTATTTATTAATTTATTTTGCTCCTTTGCACCCCATTATTTCTGTCTCTACTTTGCACTTTCTTCCAATGCAAACCAACCATTCCAGTGTTTTTTTTAGTTTTTATTTTACTTGCTGTGTTGTACTCACTTCGCCTCCATGGCCTTTTTATATTTTTATTTATTTATACATATATCTGTTTGCCTTCACCCCCCTTATCTCACCTCACTTGCTCACATTGTATATACTGTAGACTTATTTTTTTCACTGTATTATTGACTATATGTTTGTTTTTACTCCATGTGTAACTATGTGTTGTTGTATGTGTCGAACTGCTTTGCTTTATCTTGGCCAGGTCGCAATTGTAAATGAGAACGTGTTCTCAATTTGCCTACCTGGTTAAATAAAGGTTAAATAAAAAAAATAAAAAAATAAAAAAAAAAAAAAAAAAAAAAAAAAATACTTACCATGGAACGTAATAACAAGTGATATACAGTATTAACATTTATCACTTTAATTGCCATTATCTCATAGTACTGCACATTGTTGTTGTTATTATATGCCAAGCCTAACAAACAGCTCTGTAAAATACTAGGAGCAACCACATCCGTGTGAGCTCCTACATCAATATCTCATGACTGCTCTGAGTGCTTGTTTTGAGTGGTCTGGTTTTCATATTGAAGCACATCATGCAAACAAGAAGATATTTTATAGTGGTGGAAAACACCTAAGGTTCTCATTGAAATGTGGCCCTTTGCACAGGTGTAATAAAAAGGACATTTTAACACTTAATTTTGCCTGTGTACACAGTCACAAAAATAAATCTTGTTGAGTCTGGGTTTCTCTCGGCAACAGGCAAATAAATATTCCACTCTCACATGCTTTCTTAGCTTGTCAGGTGTCATATCTTTTCCCAGGGAGATTTAGAGGGTAATTAACTGTTGTGTGTAACCAACATAGTAGGGTTTTAAACAATTTGCCTATACATTTCTGTAGCAGTGTATAGATGGATTTCAAAACTGTAATATTCTATTAAATAAAACTTAACTTAACAAAAACCACAGAAACTAAACCATTTTGGGAAAGAGAAAATATTAATTTTTTTGGGAAGTGCCTATTTTCCCTTCCCAAACTATCCATCGTCATCATATTCCCTAGAAGAAAGAAAAGATCTGGTGTGTGACAACTGCAGAAAATATTTCCCACAGGACTGGAGTTGTTACTTTTAATTCAGTCACAATGTAATGGAAGCTGAGAGAGAGTCATGAGAGACAGTCGGGAGAGGGCTGAATGTGTGTGTGTGTGTGTGTGTGTGTGTGTGTGTGTGTGTGTGTGTGTGTGTGTGTGTGTGTGTGTGTGTGTGTGTGTGTGTGTGTGTGTGTGTGTGTGTGTGTGTGTGTGTGTGTGTGTGTGTGTGTGTGTGTCCTGTTTGGGGCAAGGCGCAAGGTCTTGTGGGAATGCAAAGGCCTAGTTGCACTTTGCAGATACCACCACTGTGCTTTCAGACCCAGACCCATCAAAATGTCCCTGTCAGCTGCCTGTCTCGAGGGACCTGGTTTTGCACTAGAGGGGATTAAAGCTTTTTTATGAAGCACTTTCATGGCCAAAGGTGTCTGACAATTCCAGTTGGTAGCCGTTTTACAACAAAAGATGAGCTTACATGGCGGTATCGGCTAGCTAATTACATGGTTTGGAATTTTGCATGAGCACTTTAGAAATATAATTGAGGTACCCATGGATACACACAGTAATCACTACAGATGTTAATCTGAACCTCTTTTCACAACAACACTGTGGCAGATCCCCACCAACATTGCTCCAAAAAAACACATTTTACACCATAAATCAGGGTCCCACAGAGTGTTTCTTGGTAATTTTAAACAAATCCACTTCTAAACAAAAGTATACACCTCACACACATGCTTATGGGCTGTAGCATTTTAGATAGAGTTGAAATGTATACAATTTTGAGTTTCACTTTATATACATCACAGAAGACTGAAATATAACAAAAATTGACATAGAAACACTGGATTTTCTGCAGCTTAAAAAAAATAAGTTTATTAATTATAAAAATATGAATAACATTCCACCCATGGGGCCACTAGGTCATTTGACTGCAGGAAAGGGCTACTGCCATATCTGTGGATATTTGCAGAAAATCATATCCCAAGTTGTGACAACAAACTTTGATAATTGCATCCCTGTGTCCTGGGTGTGCTAAGTGGCATGCTGGAGAGTCACATGTGTTACATCCCTATGTGACTGGTTGACCGACTCATCCATTACACTCTCAGAAATAAGGGTTAGATTTGTTCCTAAATGGGTACAACCACTTGTCACTGGGGTGGTACCCTGTAAAGTCCTCCTTTGTACTTTTATAGGTACATACAGTAATTGTACCCCAGTTCATACCTCAGATAGTATCTTTCTCCACAGGTACACAAGCGTGCCTTTTGCCTTTGTATAATACCACCATAGTGACAAAAATAATACCACCACAGTGACAAAACAACTTAAACTGGTACAACACTTTCCCTCAAAGGTGGCCAAAAATAACTATCTGAAACCCACGGCCCCGCTATGCCACGCCTCCAATATAATTTCCCAGTGTGCCTTGCCTTTTTGATTAAATTGTAGAGTTACCACCCATGACTGTATTTGCTAGTGAGAGACATGGTTGTTGAATTCATTCATTTTCAGCCCTGTGGCCTTCACCAAGTGAGTTCCTAGGCATATATTATCATTACAATTATACGCTTTATGATGCTAAATTACATATAATCATGAGGACTTATTTTGAGGCCTAGTTTTACCCTAATACAGTGGCCTGGAAGTCATGGTTTACAGGCCACATCATGCCTGCAAGTAGGCTTGCAAAATTCTGGTAATTTACCTAAAATTACAAGATTTCTTAAAATCCTGGTTGAAGCATGTCCTACTTATTCCCTCCCATTTCCAGGACTCTTCATACTGGGATTTCTGGAAATCCTGGAAAAGTTACCAGAATTTTGTAACCCTACCTGTAAGTCATATTATGCTGGCTTGCAAAGTGATTTGTAATTCCTATTGGAATCCAGCCAGAGTTTGGAAATATCCAACTGTTTTTATTGACTGCCAACTGATTAGATAAGTTTAGAAAAATGTATGTTATTTGTCTTTGTCTTTGTAGCATAAGATTAATCAACGCAAAAGCACAGATAAACATTTTTTAAATAAAATCTACCTGCAGTAAAGCATGCTGGGAAATATGATGATAATAATTATGGCCTACACAAAGATTCATCATTGTACCTAATGGTGGGTATTAAGGGTATTGAGGTACACAAAATACATTTGTACCATAGGAAACAAATGTACCTTGACATTGTACCCTTTTTTTGAGAGTGAGATTATGATGGTTGTATCTTTTTAAATTCATAATATGGGATACAAAAATCTACCTTTATACTCTTTTTCCGCACAGTACCATGTGAGATCATTGTGTACCTCTGAAGGTACGTTATGTGTATTTTGATCTTTTTGTACCCCAGGGAACAATACCATACCCTTATTTCTAAGAGTGCATGGCAGGAATTGAATATTTTATCTCAGGACACACCCTAAATTTCAGCTGGTTCAGAGGCCTGTTACTAGTGGGGATAGCGCGTGCCCTGTCAGATAAGGTCTATCTCTTCTCTTTTAGTAGTTGCCGCCCTAAAACCTCCACATGCTCTAACTAAGCCAATGGCTTGTCGTCTCACTGGAGTTTACAGACATAAACGGTGAAACAGGCAACAGCCCTTTCAAAGTCAACACCATAGCAGATTAGATAAAAATGCAGTGCCTTACAGATATGCCACATTTTATGATAAACTGTAAAAATAATGTACGTTTTCCAGAAGTCTCAATGTCCTTTTTGTTTACAGTAAACATACTGTACTGTAAGAATAACATCCACCACTAACTTATCAGGTGATATATCTGGCCATGGTGCCATACACTCTTCACCTTACAGTGGTTAACTGGACAGTCCATGGAGGTGTGTTGTGTGAAAGTTGATGATGAGCTCTAATGCATATGAAACTGCTCTCCATGGTGCTGATCTCTGTTAGCTAGTGTGCTAAGTCTGCCATCCAGTGGCTCCTATATTGAATGACAGCAAGCTGGATAGGTCTACTTATCTCTTTGGTGATGTCTTATTTCTTTGTGATTGTTATGGCTACGGCATTTCTGTATCACAATTGGCCCAAGCTAAAAATGTGGATATTTCTGCACATGTGCAGGATTTTTCTTTAGTTAGCTGAGTCCCCACTCCGCTGCTTATTTAGCTGCTGTGCTGAATGCTTCGCTACCACATATCTACAACACAAAATCCACGTGTACGTGTGTATAGTGCGTATGTTATCATGTGTGTATATGCATGTGGCTGTGCCTATGTTTGTGTTACTTCACAGTCCCCGCTGTTCCATAAGGGGAATTTTTATCTGTTTTTTAATATCTGATTCTACTGCTTGCATCAGTTATCTGATTTGGAATAGAGTTCCATGTAGTCATGGCTCTATGTAGTTCTATGTGCCTCCCATAGTCTGTTCTGGACTTGGGGACCGTGAAGAGACCTCTGGTGGCATGTCTTGTGGGGTATGCATTGATGTCTGAGCTGTGTGCAAGTCGTTTAAATAGACAGCTCGGTGCTTTCAACATGTCAATAACTCTCACAAATACAAGTAGTGATGATGTCAGTCTCTCCTCTACTTTGAGCTAGGAGAGATTGACATGCATATTATTAATATGGCAGCCGTGCTGCCCTGTTCTGAGCCAATTGCAATTTTCCACCTTTGGAACTTTGGTTTTCCTATATATGGCTACTATATTGTGATCACTACATCCAATGGATCTGGATACTGCTTTCACGCACATTTCTGCAGCATTAGTAAAACCATGATCAATACATGACGATGATTTATTCCTCTTGTTACACCCTGATCTGTTTCACCTGTCTTTGTGCTTGTCTCCACCCCCTTCAGGTGTCGCCCATCTTCCCCATTATCACCAGTGTATTTATACCTGTGTTCTCTGTTTGTCTGTTGCCAGTTCGCCTTGTCAAGCCTACCAGCGGTTTCCCCGTTCTCCCGGTTTTGACCATTCTCCCTGCCCTGAGCCTGCTGTTCTGTACCTTGAAACACTGCTGCCTGCTCTGACCCTGCCTGCTCTGACCCTGAGCCTGCCTACCGTTCTGTACCTTTTGGACTCTGTTCTGGATTACTGTCCTCTGCCTGCCCTTGACCTGTCATTTGCCTGCCCCCGTTTTTGTAATAAACTTTTGTTACTTCGAAACTGTCTGCATCTGGGTCTTCTACTGAGCCGTGAACCATGTGCAGTTTGTAACTACCATGGTAGGTTGACTGAACCTGAACCAGGTTGCAGGCACTGGTTACAGTTTGAAGCTTTGTCTTGAGTGGTCAGCTTAATGAAAGCCAGTCAATATTTAAATAATCCAGAAAATATACCTCTATCACATACATTATCAAGCATTTCACACATGTTATCCAGATATTGACTGTTAGCACTTTGTGGTCTATAGCAGCTTCCCACAAGAATGGGCTTTAGGTGAGGCAGATGAATCTGTAGCCATATTACTTCAACAGTATAACATGAGATCCTCTCTAATCTTTACAGGAATGTGGTTCTGAATATAAACAGCCACACCTCCACCAATGGCATTTCTGTAGATGGTATACACTTGTATTGCTACCACTATATCAAATTAATTGTCTAAGTGAGTTTCAAAGAGTCAGAATATGAACGTCATCTGTTACTAGCAAGTTAATAATTTCATGAACCTTATTTCTTAAGCGACATACATTTAACGTGGGCTATTTTTAGCGCTTTTCTGGGATGCTTGCTTGTTTTCATTGCTTTACTGGGAAGATTAGCAGAAGTAGATATTCTCATGTTATTTATGTTAGTGCAGGGTGAGCTGCACACAGTGGACTTCTCACTAGGGCATGCCGCCTCAGTGCTAACAGCATAAATCTAGTTCATAGACACACGATTGCTGCATACAATAGCTGTAGGATCCGCAGAGGCAATCAGGGCAGTTAGAGGGACATAAATTAGGTTTCTTACATTGTGTCTACCAATGCCCCAGGTATAATGTACATTTGTTAAAGCATTATGACTCAGCGATACAATGGTAGGGATTAACTGAGCTGGGCCTGGGTCATTAATAAGTCATTGTCTCAACGCAGTCTCAACGCAGTCTTAATCCAGGGTCCACATTTATCAATGTTGCTGTAACGTTGTACCCTGAGAGTTGGGAAGCAAGTTTAGGGAGTGAATACATTTACAAAGATGAACAAAACAAGAAGCACAAACAGCACACCGACATGAAATAGATACAATAACGCCTGGGGAAGGAACCAAAGGGAGTGACATAAATAGGGCGGGTAATCAAGGAGGTGATGAAGTCCAGGTGAGTGTCAATACGCTCTGGTACGCGTGACGATGGTGACAGGTGTGCGTGATATCAGCAGTCTGGTGACCTAAAGGCCAGAGAGGGTGTCACGTTCCTGACCTGTTTTCCTTTGTTTTGTATTTATTTTAGTTGGTCAGGGCGTGAGTTCGGTGGGTTGTCTATGGTTGATTTTCTATGTTGGGATTTTGTGTTCGGCCTGGTATGATTCTCAATCAGAGACAGCTGTCAATCGTTGTCCCTGATTGAGAATCATACTTAGGCAGCCAGGGTTTCACTTGTGTTTTGTGGGTGTTTGTTCCTGTGGAGGTTTTGTTGCCACACAGGACGGTTTCGGTTTTGTCACGTTGGTTGTTTTTGTATTTTGAAGTGTTTTTGTTGATTTTCATTAAAAGAATGAACACTAACCACTCTGCGTTTTGGTCCCCACCTTCTGTCAGCGAGGACAGCTGTAACAGAGGGAGTATACGTGACAGTTGCACCCGAACAGAAATGTTCGTAAAACATGTGTGCAATCATTTCTAAGCAAAGTGTGGGATTTATCAATTTGTACTTATACTTGCTATCTAATTCATAAACATGAAACCATTTAAGCCTTATTGAATAATACAATAAATTAGAAAGAGAGTGGAATGTAAGGTTGGAGGCAATTTAGTTAAACCAGTTAAATAATATAAAAGGCAACACTGAGGCATTGTGACTTGTCCAAAATGGCTAATCTTGCATTGCTGGAGGATCTGGCACAAGCTGCATTATGCAGGGAGCGTATTTTCAATGAGCGTGCAGATTGTATTGCTGAGAGTGACGCTTGGCTTATTAGTATATTTAGTTTTCCAAGGCATATTTTATGGTATCTCTGCAACCAACTCTCTCCAATATTAGAAAGGGAGACGAAACGCACCAATGCCATCCCAGTGCGTACCCAAGTCCTCTCCACCCTGGGATTTTTGGCCACTGGAACATTCCAACGGGAGATTGCGGATCGGTCTGGCATTTCACAACCAACCATGAGCCGAATATTGCCTGCAGTCCTTCATGGCATTATTTAATTGAACCCACAATACATACAGTTTCCGTACACTGCTGTGCAACAGGCCAGAGTGAAAATGGATTTCCATACCATAGCTGGATTTCCCAATGTCATTGGAGCTATTGACTGCACCCACATTGCAATTAAAGCACCATCATTGAATGAATTCAACTTTGGCAACAGAAAAGGTTTCCATTCTGTCAATGTGCAGGTCATCTGTGAGTCACATTTGGCTTTGTTGAATGTAGTGACCAAATGGCCAGGTGGGACACATGATTCATTCATTGTGCAGAACTGTTCAGTCGGCCTTAACCTACAGGAAGGAACTGTTGAGGATGGATGGATTATTGGTAAGTGACTTGTGTATATTTTGCAAGGTTTTATTTGCCATATTAGACCTCTTCTGGGAAACAGTATTTAAATGTTGTGTTCATAACTGCAGGAGACTGGGGCTACCCATGAAAAACATGGCTGACTCCCTTCACAAACCCCTCAAACCAACAAGAGGCAAGGTACCACCAAGCCCACGGACGCACAAGAACAACAGTGGAGTGCACCATAGGCCTGCTGAAAGGGCGTTGGCTGTGTCTGGGACAGGAGGCACACTGCGATACAAACCCAGCAAGGTCTGCCTCTGAAATGACATTCCTTCAAATGCCATTACGTGAATGTAATACAATGTGCAAATTCCTTTTTAGGTTTGCTACATTGTCAAGGCTTGCAGTGTGCTCCACGACATTGCAATCAAAAACGGCATTCCACCGAATGATCCAGCCAGACCCGATGAGCCCATGCCTGACAGGGAGTGTTTCCCACCACCTTACAGCTCTGGCACTGAGGACAAGAGTCAATATCATACAACAGTTTTAGTTATCTGTTCCTCCAAATATTATAATCAAAGCAACAAGGAAAACACATTTACATTACACCAGAATTTCTCACGTTTGACACAATCATCAACTTCTTTCAATGATTGATTTATCTCAGGCCTTTGCATACATCCTCCAGCTGCTGTTTAAGTCCAAGAATCTCTTCTTGTTGTTTCAAGACTGCGTCAGTCAAAACATGTGGTGCAGCTGAAGCGTTCGCCAAAGAGGAAACCTTCTTGTAGGCCTGGGGATGGCTGAGGGGTCAGGCAAATCACCCACATCTAAAGATTTCATGTATTGTTATTTTTGTTATATACATTTTTTTTCAAATATTTAGATGTGTCCATGTTTGAATATGGTTGTGAAAATAAAGCTTGACTTACTATCAGTTGGTATGTCTGGTATTCCTTCAGGGTCTGGAAGAGGGTCCTCAGTATCACCATCACAAATGATGCCAGACACTGAGGTCTCTCCAATTATGGTGCGAATGCGCTGGTCCATAGCACACAGTGAAGAGTCACTCTGCCCTCCTCCTGTTGCACTTATATCCCTTTTGTGGATTATATATATTTTTGCATATGTTTTCAAATGTTACACCCAACCATTTCATTAACTGTTCTGCACTCAGATGAGGCAGAATTTACCACAGCTCCAACCTGCTTCCAAACAATATTATTTCTCTTATTTGTCAAGCCATTGCTGAGGGCTCCAAAAAGTATGGCTTGTTTAGCTTCCACTTAGGTGATCAAAAGTTATATTTCAGCGTCCGAAAAGTTTTTTTTCTTTGATTTCTCCATGTTGGCGGACATATATTGGTTCTTGCAACTTCAAAGGGAAGGTTTGTGACCATAAATGGGCATTTAGGGTGGCTCTTTATGTAAATGAAACTTCACATGCACTAGCAGTGTTTTAGAACGTGTCTGATTTATCAAGGCAAAATACTTACAGGTGTGTGTAAATCAAGCGTACGAGCAATTGATAAATACTGTGGCAGACGGCAGGGAGAGGTGAGGGGAGTGGTTAGGGGAGATATCTTGCAGCCCGCTGGATCTACCCCTGTGCCTTATATGGACTTACTGCCCCAACGAGGCAAGGCTGTGGGTCGTTAAAGTCAGGGAGTGCTTAGGGATAAAGGAGAAAGCAGCCTACACAAAGGGGCAGAGTAGGAGAGAGCTAAGTGCGTTATGAAGAGTGGGAGAAGAGCTAAGTGCGTTATGAAGAGTGGGAGAAGAGCTAAGTGCGTTATGAAGAGTGGGAGAAGAGCTAAGTGCGTTATGAAGAGTGGGAGAAGAGCTAAGTGCGTTATGAAGAGTGGGAGAAGAGCTAAGTGCGTTATGAAGAGTGGGAGAAGAGCGAGCAATATCTGTGAGATTACCTGTTGTGACCTGGACTGTCGGACTACCTCCCTTGTGTACCGGACCGGCTTGGCTGAGGACCCGAGTGTGAGGATTACCCCTGGAAAACTGTTTACCCCTGTTTCCGATGAATGGAACCATTTCCGGTCAATGCCATGATTCAGAGAGGGCACAGGGCCAGATATGATGGGTCTTTTATTTATGTCTAGCAGAGAGTCAATCAGCTCTTTGAAATCCAGTTTCAACTGTTCAGTGCTGCCTTTCATAATGTCATTAAAACCCACATGGACTACGATAGAATCACTGTCCATGACCTGGCATAGTACATTCAGGAGCAGCTTAGTAATATAACTTCTTCGAGCTCCGGGATAGGACATTGTTTTTGCAACAGTCACATTTCTTACCGTGGAGCTGCCCAAAATCATAGCTGGGGAGAAGGATGAGGAAATCCGCCCACTCCCACTCTTCACATAATGGTGCAGGCCTCCGACAGATGGAGAAGCCCTGCTCGATCCAGAGCACAGATGGAAGGTTTCCAACATTGACTTCAAAATCATAGGGGAAGGAGTATGAGGTAGGCACAGGGGCCGCAGACACAGGTAATGCCAGCAACGAAGGTTCAGGAAGATCAGGCTCAGGGTGGTAACTATTCGTTGTTTGTATCCACTCCGGGCCTCCCGTTGGGAGTGTAGGCTGTTTTGCGGCAGGCCACTGTCTTTGGCTACCACGGCTCGTGACATGCGACCATCGTTGATCGCTATGCTCCTCTTGCTGTGCTCATTTGACTTCGCTATCAGATGGAGAGGCAGGAGATGGCTCTCCTGGCGAATGAACTCCGGGCAACACCGGCCAGTCGGATAACAACAAACAACAAGATGGAGACACATCCAACATCTGTGAACACCGTCCAGCCACTTCTGTAGAAAAGGTAAACATTCCACTCTGCATAATTTCTTATGGAGGCCGGCTACCTGCGTGATTCAAGAAAGCTTATTTAGAGAACAATAAGCGTATACAATGTATGGTGCAATCACCGGAGGCCTGTGTAAAGATGGAAGTCCACCGTCTGTCCCTCTAAGAGCTACATTATATTATTTACTTTGGGGCAAAAAAAGGGAAAGTTATTACAAATAATCCTGAGATATGGGATGCAGCCCATAAATTCTTGAAATGGGACCTCCCCTTATCCTATCTGGAGGAACCCATCTCTGCCTTAGATATTTAACCAAATTGTACTGGTCACATACACATGGTTAGAAAATGTTGTTGCGAGTGTAGCGAAATGCTTGTGCTTCTAGTTCTGACAAGCCTTGGGTTAAGCCTTGGTATTATAGAGGCATCAAAAAAGTGCAACATCTCTTTTATGAAGGTAATTTCTTTCATTGAATGAACTACAGTTTTATTTTTAAATCGTTAAACGACAGACTTCCACTTCTCTCTCAAGTCACCATCGAGCGATGGCGAGGAAGCACTATCACTGCCCGGCCATCCCGAGTTCATCGGAACAGTCAATTTTGCATTTCTGCAGTATTTTTGAGCATGTCAAATTCATGATGGTAAATGTCCATTGAAACATATTGCAAATGGACAGCCGTGCGCCTGGTGATTGGAACAGAGTACCAGGAGCAAATTTGAAACGGTTTCGGAATGTCTTTAGGAGGGTGCAAGGGGTCCATGGCTGGGAAGGGAGCACCCCCCAACCGTGGTCATTTTGGATGTTTTTCATAAAATTGTTAAACGACAGAGTCCCACTTCTCCCTCATCATACATGACAAATATACCTTCTAGGTTGATTCATGGCTTAACATAGTGCTATATATCATTAGGGCAGTATAAATGCCATTTGGACATGGTTCATTGACTTTTGGGTTTGGAAACCGACTTCCTATGATCATACATGGCAAATGGACATAACATCCTGATTTGGCACTTTCAATATTTTCATATTGCAGTTGGACATTTATGGCATTTGGCAATGCCGACTTTTGACTTCGACTTTTGACTTCCTATGATATCATATTACAAATGGACAAAACATATGCCTTATGGACAAGTCAAAACAATATGACAAAGGTATGTTCATACAGTTCTTATATATGTATAATTGACAAAAAAATCGAAAGAATCTCGAAAAACGGTCCAGAAAGCACTTTTTTATAGGGTGATACATTTTATTTTTTTCAAAATTTGACACTTGGGTCTTGACTTGATGTCCATTTGCAATATGAAAATTAATAGTGGAGCAGGCTCGCCATCTTTGGGATTTTTGCTGTATGACACTTGGCATTTGCCATATGACATTTGCCATAAGCTTTGAATGATCTGCCGTCCAATTGAGTGGTATTTGCCATTGTGTATATGTTTCCTATGCTGCCAAAATTATCCCATTCATTTTTGTCAATTTCAGGGGGTTTCCCTTACATACCTTTAGGTTGAAGTCATTAAAACTTGTTTTTAAACCACTCTGCAAATTTCTTGTTAACCTCTCTTGGGTACGTGAGATGTTAGCGTCCCACCTCTTCAACAGCCAGTGAAACTGCTGGGCGCCAAATTCAAATACAGAAATACTCATTCTAAATATTCAGAAAACAAAACACATTTTACATATGTTTAAAGACTAACTTCTTGTGAATCCAACCACGGTGTCAGATTAAAAAAAAAAAAAAAAAAAAAAAGCTTTACGGCGAAGCATACCTTAAGATTATTTGAGAACATAGCCCACTAGACAAATCATTACAAACAGTAACCAGCCAAGTATAACAGTTACACAAGTCAGAAATAAAGATAAAATTAATCCCTTACCTTTGATGATCTTCATATGGTTGCACTCAGCAGACATTCATTTACTCAATAAATGTTCCTTTTGTTTGATAAAGTCTCTTTATATCCAAAAACCTCCGTTTGTTTGAATGTTTTCTTCAGTAATCCACAGGCTCAAACGCAGTCAAAACAGGAAGACAAAAAATTCCAAATTGTATCTGTAAAGTTCATAGAAACATGTCAATAAATGTTAATATTCAATCCTCAGGTTGTTTTTAGCCTAAATAATTGATAATATTTCAACCGGACAATAACGTCGTCAATTTAAAAGGTAAACAAGAAACGCACTCTCTCGGTCTCACGCATGAAAAAGCTCTGTGACACTTTAGGGTCCACTCGTTCAGACTGCTCTTACTTCCTCATTTTTCAGAATACAAGCCTGAAACAATTTCTAAAGACTGTTGACATCTAGTGGAAGGCATAGAAACTGCTATTTGAGTCCTAAGTCAAAGGATACTGTAATGGCATTGAATAGAAAACTACAAAACCAAAAAACAACAACTAATGGCCACTCTATGGAAAGGGGAATCTCACAAATGATGGTGTTCTCTGTTTTGCTCTATGACCCCCACAATTGTCACGGGACTCATTTGAAGGTAACCCATACAAACAAATGGAAGTATGGAGGTAGTTTTGTGCCAATAAAAATAAGGGGTTAAATATGTGTCCAAAAAAACAAAGATATTTCCTGAACTTTCTTATATCTCCTAGATATAGGACAGACACTTCAAAACCTTATTCCTTATGACACATATTTGGAATCTAAAATTGTAAATCGAATAGCTAAATGATCCATGGTATGACCATATATTTTTTTTCTCCATATGTTAGCTTAGTACCCCCCTTGGCAAATCGTTCAGCATTGCCCACATTCTTAATATGACATTTCTAGTGACAAAACGAGTGTTACAAAGTGGGATTCAATGTCACGCCCTGACCTTAGATATCTCTGTTTTTCTATATATTTTGGTTAGGTCGGGTGTGACTAGGGTGGGTACTCTCGTTTTTTTATGTCTAGGGTTTTTGTATGTCATCTAGGGTTTTTGTATGTTTATGTTGGCCTGATATGGTTCCCAATCAGAGACAGCTGTTTATCGTTGTCTCTGATTGGGGATCATATTTAGGTAGACATTTACCCCATTGTCAGTTGTGGGATCTTGACTATGTCTACTTTGAGTTGCCTGAGTGCACACCTGTAGCTTCATGTTTTATTTGGTTGTTTGTTGTTTTGTTAGGTGAGTTTCAGTTGATTAAAATTATGTGGAACTCTACTCATGCTGCGCCTTGGTCTCATCATTACGACGATCGTGACATTTCAAATTGATTTAATTGTCTTTTTTTTTTGTCAACGATCTACACAAAATAATTTGAATGTAAAAAAATATATATATGGAAAATAAAACACTATCTTGATTAGATAAGAATTCAACCCCCTGAGTCAATACATGTTAGAATCACATTTGTCAGTGATTACAGCTGTTAGTCTTTCTGGGTAAGACTCTGAGAGCTTTGCACACCTGTATTTGACCATTGTTCATAAATTAATTCTTCAAGCTCTGTCAAGTTGGTGGTTGATCATTGCTAGACAGCCATTTTCAAATATTGTCTTAGACGTTGCCATAGAAGCCAATTTAAGTTAACTGCAACTAGGCCACTTGAGAACATTCAATGTTGTCTTAGTAAGCAGCTCCGGTGTACATTTGGCCTTGTGTTTTAGGTAATTGTCCTTATCTCCTAGTGTCTAATTGGAAAGCAGACTAAACGTAGCTCTATTCCGTTTATTTTTATCAACAAAAACTCCCTAGTCCTTTCCGATGACAAGCATACTCATAACATGATGCAGCCACCACCATGCTTGAATAAAATAGAGAGTGGTACTCAGTGATGTGTTGTGCTGGATTTACCCCAAACATAACCCTTTGTTTTCAGGACAAAAAGTACATTTTTTGCCATTATTATTTGCAGTATTTTGTACAAGCTTCCTTCTTTTCATGCTGTCATTTATGTTAGTTTTGTGGAGTAACTGAAATGTTGTTAATCCTTAGTTATCTCCTATCACAGCCATTAAACTCTAACTATTATAAAATCACCATTGGCGTCATGGTAACATCTGAGCGGTTTCCTTACTCTGCAACAACTGAGTTAGGAAATGTGCCTGTATCTTAGGTTTGCTATAGAGTATTCGTTGCTATGGTTTCTGATCAGGCTATACGTCGCGTTCAATTTCTGAAACCAGAAATTCTGAGGTTGCTCAAATTCTGGTTTGACGGATTTCTGGAATACCCCTCAGGTATGTGCACTTTGTAAGCAATCAATTTCCAGGAAAAAGAGAAACAACAGACCCTCTCAGGCAGGGAGGCTGCCGTTGACTGAGGTCAAAGCCTCCTCTGAAAAAGGACCACAGGGGGATGCTGTTGCTCCACTACTCTCTGATCGACAGTATGAGTGGCGAGTCTGGGTGTGGACCATTCCCAGCCCAGACAATACACATTGCAGTAACTTCTGTGCTCAACTGAGGAGACACATTATGCATGGGTCCACAGAATATACACTGAGTATAGCAAACATTAGGAACACCCCCCTAATATTTAGTTGCCTCAATTCATCAGGGCATGAACTCTATAAGGTGTTGGAAGTGTTCCACAGGGATTCTGGCCCATGTTGGCTCAAATGTTGTGAAACGTTGGCCGAATGTCCTTTGGGTGGTGGACCATTCTTGATACACACTGGATACTGGTGAGCGTGAAAAACCCTGCAGCATTGCAGTTCTTGACACAAACTTGTGCACCTGGCTCCTACTACCATATCCCATTCAAAGGCACATACATATTTTGTCTTGCCCATTCACTCTCTGAATGGCACACATACACAATACATGTCTCAATTGTCTCAAGGCAAATCCTTGTTTAACGTGTCTCCTCCCCTTCATCTACACTGACTGAAATGGATTTAAGTGACATCAAAAAGGGATCCTAGCTTTCACCTGGATTCACCTGGTCAGTCTATGGCATGGATACTCAATGTATGTGGATCACCGAATATATATATATATATATATATATATACTGCTCAAAAAAATAAAGGGAACACTAAAATAACACATCCTAGATCTGAATGAATGAAATATTCTTATTAAATACTTTTTTCTTTACATAGTTGAATGTGCTGACAACAAAATCACACAAAAATTATCAATGGAAATCAAATTTATCAACCCATGGAGGTCTGAATTTGGAGACACACTCAAAATTAAAGTGGAAAACCACACTACAGGCTGATCCAACTTTGATGTAATGCCCTTAAAACAAGTCAAAATGAGGCTCAGTAGTGTGTGTGGCCTCCACGTGCCTGTATGACCTCCCTACAACGCCTGGGCATGCTCCTGATGAGGTGGCGGATGGTCTCCTGAGGGATCTCCTCCCAGACCTGGACTAAAGCATCCACCAACTCCTGGACAGTCTGTGGTGAAACGTGGCGTTGGTGGATGGAGCGAGACATGATGTCCCAGATGTGCTCAATTGGATTCAGGTCTGGAGAACGGGCGGGCCAGTCCATAGCATCAATGCCTTCGTCTTGCAGGAACTGCTGACACACTCCAGCCACATGAGGTCTAGCATTGTCTTGCATTAGGAGGAACCCAGGGCCAACCGCACCAGCATCTGGTCTCACAAGGGGTCTGAGGATCTCATCTCGGTATCTAATGGCAGTCAGGCTACCTCTGGCGAGCACATGGAGGGCTGTGCGGCCCCCCAAAGAAATGCCACCCCACACCATAATTGACCCACCGCCAAACCGCTCATGCTGGAGGATGTTGCAGGCAGCAGAACGTTCTCCACGGCGTCTCCAGACTCTGTCACGTCTGTCACATGTGCTCAGTGTGAACCTGCTTTCATCTGTGAAGAGCACAGGGCGCCAGTGGCGAATTTGCCAATCTTGGTGTTCTCTGGCAAATGCCAAACTTCCTGCACGGTGTTGAGCTGTAAGCACAACCCCCACCTGTAGACGTCGGGCCCTCATACCACCCTCATGGAGTCTGTTTCTGACCGTTTGAGCAGACACATGCACATTTGTGGCCTGCTGGAGGTCATTTTGCAGGGCTCTGGCAGTGCTCCTCCTTGCACAAAGGCGGAGGTAGCGGTCTTGCTGCTGGGTTTTTGCCCTCCTACGGCCTCCTCCACGTCTTCTGATGTACTGGCCTGTCTCCTGGTAGCGCCTCCATGCTCTGGACACTACGCTGACAGACACAGCAAACCTTCTTGCCACAGCTCGCATTAATGTGCCATCCTGGATGAGCTGCACTACCTGAGCCACTTGTGTGGGTTGTAGTCTCCATCTCATGCTACCACTAGAGTGAAAGCACCGCCAGCATTCAAAAAGTGACCAAAACATCAGCCAGGAAGCATAGGAACTGAGAAGTGGTCTGTGGTCACCACCTGCAGAACCACTCCTTTATTAGGGGTGTCTTGCTAATTGCCTATAATTTCCACCTGTTGTCTATTCCATTTGCACAACAGCATGTGAAATTTATTGTCAATCAGTGTTGCTTCCTAAGTGGACAGTTTGATTTCACAGAAGTGTGATTGACTTGGAGTTACATTGTGTTGTTTAAGTGTTCCCTTTATTTTTTTGAGCAGTGTATATATATATATATATATATATATATATATATATATATATATATATATATATACACACACCCCAAGTCAACGCTACAATCTGTACGCATAAACTTGCATCACTCCCATATAAATAGACATACAGTATGATATAATTGGTCATTCCAGATGTGGTGTATATAAAGCTGTATGGAACTGGGGAGGTGCAGCAGTTTATACATGCTTGAGCATCCCCAACCCCTGTTTATTTATTTCCCACATCCTGCCTTCCAATTGCCTTTCACACTCTCCCTGCTGCATAATCATGTTTGTGGTTTTGATAATCATAATGCCAGTACTCACAATGTGTAAGCCTCGGATGGCTGGATGCTGTACAAGGTCGCCCACTATTTGCCCTTAACATTTCCCTTAATTCACCTAATCTGTGGTGCGTCAATGTCTATTTAGCAAATCTCTGATTTAACTCATCTGATTCTTCCAAGGCTTTCAAAACATTTCATAACATTACACAGCTCGCATAGCCCTCTGACACAGTCATGTTTGCGTGCTGCTTACTGTAAGTGCTAATGATAACCATAGTGTTTGGCAAGGCCACCTTAGGTCCAAAGAGGACTGCTGGACACATTTCTCATTGGATTTCCTGTCTGGATTTTGTGTTGGGTGTGGTTTTGCCAAGTCAGAAAAATCTGGGTGTATTTTTAAACACAAAATGACAGCCCTTCCAAAAAGGAATGTTTTGGCTGACTTGGATCCCCCTTGGTTAGATATAGTGCTACCAAGGATGTTGTTATTGTCAAGGCATTGATACATTTCTTCATGAGAAGTATTAGAACATGGTTAAAAAACAAAGCAAGGCTTCAATGTCCCATTCCTCTTGAATCATACACTGAGTATACAAAACATGAAGTATACCTGCTCTTTCCATGACATAGACTGACCAGTTGAATTGAGGTGAAAGCTAGGATCCCTTATTGATGTCACGTGGGTGGTTGGTTGTGTGCAACTCAATTTTAAGGTGTTCCTAATGTTTGGTATACTCAGTGTATAACTTCATCCATCTATTTGTAAACAAGATGAATAACTACTTTTTAGTAAAGTTCTATTTATCAGGAAATGCCAGGACAAGTAACGTTCGACCACAGGCTGCCAGTGGCACCTTAATTGGGGAAGATGGGCTCATAATAATGGAATGCTTTTGAACACATTTAACACATGGTTCCATGTGTTTGATACCATTGCGTTCTCTCCATTCCAGCCATTATTATGAGCCATCCTCCCCTCAGCAGCCACTCCTATACTGTGGCACTCTGTTCTCTCAGCACGCTGAGCCGGGCCGCCAGCCATGAGCCTTGACTAATCAGCGTCAGCTGTTGTCCTCACCACATTTCTCAGTAGAATATCCTGTTGGTTTATCTGGAGTTTTTAATGACGCTCATGTTTTGTTTACTTACTCCCCCGCCGTCGTGAGTCATGACAGGAGGGAGAGAGACCTCCAGAAGGTATCACTTTCATCGCCATGTATCTGAGGGAAAGTAGCAAGGCTCACCCAAGCCAGCGAAAGAGAAAGTCACACACAAACACACATCTTGATTAATAGCAGCATAGAAAAATGGTCACAATTAATTTGTGTTTGTGTCAGAGGCCTCAATAGAAGGCACACACGTTATCTGTAAAGCAGCATCCAGTGATGTGATAGACAATAAAAACGTCAACACAAATTACCTTTGGCTGTGTGTTTCTGTATTGGAGGAGGGTTCATGCCCTTTGTGGTTATAAAGCCTTTCAAATGTTCTGGGAACTAAAAATGGATCTGAACATGAAGAGAGTTAGGGCTGGATTCAGTCCGCATTGCTGAAGTATTGCAGAATGTCTGCCTTCAAATGTAGCGGAGAGTGGTATAAGTTGAGGTTAAAGGTTAAAGGGTTCAGCTCCCTCTTGTTTCTAGGAAACCATATTTAGGAAGATGTCATCATTTCATGGAGTCTGTGAAGGAAGAAACCATGTGGAAAAAGTTATGTCCAAAAAACTGCTTTTCACAATGTAAAATGTATTTATGTTATAGGTTTCATGATTGTATTTAAACCAAAGTAGATATTGTAAGCTAGTTTTATACATCAGTTGGGGTCTCCATAAGCTACAGTATGAGGTCCCAAACCTAGCATGAAAGTGCATCTTTGTAGCTTTGTGGGCTAATATAGTCAAAATGTTTGCCCTGTGGTAAATTGAGCCAACAGCCTTGTGGTAAGTTGAGCCAACGGCCTTGTGGTAAGTTGAGCCAACGGCCTTGTGGTAAGTTGAGCCAACGGCCTTGTGGTAAGTTGAGCCAACGGCCTTGTGGTAAGTTGAGCCAACGGCCTTGTGGTAAGTTGAGCCAACGGCCTTGTGGTAAGTTGAGCCAACGGCCTGGTGGTAAGTTGAGCCAACGGCCTGGTGGTAAGTTGAGCCAACGGCCTGGTGGTAAGTTGAGCCAACGGCCTTGTGGTAAGTTGAGCCAACGGCCTGGTGGTAAGTTGATCATGATTACATTTTGTTAGTTGTATGCAATGTGTCATGCATATGAACTCAAGATGCATTTTTATTGTAATGGAGCAGACATCATTATGCCCTGTGTATACAAATGTAAAACAAGCAGGGGTCTAGCGCCCCTTGAGGTTCTTGTGAGAGCAAGACATTTTCATCGACAATGATATGTCACCCACAATGTCAAACCTTCTGTCTGTCTGTATGTCTGTCTGTGATGTTATCAAGAACAAAACAAAAAGAGTGCGATCTCATCTGTTTCTTTCTTATGGCTGCTAGAACATCCACCATCCTCCTCTGCTTCCTTCCTTCCTCTCCATTTCATGTTTACAATAGCACTAATGAATCCTATCTGTTTATCAGGCTTGGCATGCTGCAAAGACATAGCCAGCCTGTTGTGATGCACTGTCATGTTCCTAAATCATGCGCTCAATTGAGAGGCAGCGGGTGTCACGGTGGCGGCTGTGTTAGCTATGTTAGCTATTTTGTCAGACAGGACAAAAGCCCAGCGCCCACTCATGGAAGCGGAGATGGGATAATGATCACTAATTAATTGTGCACCGGGGGTCGCGGGCCTCATCTCTCCTCTCATCTCTCCTCCACCGGCAGGCACACAGAAGACATATGAGTGTATGATTCACCCGCCACAGCAGGAGATGAGGCAGGTGAGGGGGGGGGGGGGGGGTGTGACTGCCCAGAGACGTGTGTAACTCACCAGGGCTGTATTCTGATTTGAAACGTTATGAATGTTGCATATAGAAATAAAATGAAAAGAGCTGCCATGATTCCTGTTCAATCGGACAGAAAATCATTCAACCATCAAATACATATCTATTTGAATGCTCTGTAACATTACATATTTCTAAAAAAGTGACTTAAATTTCTTTTGGGCCAACTGTTACCATCCACATGTCTAGGTGGTTGGGAGGGAAAGAATTACTGAGCTGTTTGGGCTGAGATTGACATGGAGTTCTCTCTCTACAGTATTGATTAATAATCAATTAAAGTCCCAATCAATTAAATCCAGACATTGTAATGAGCTGTCCAACAAGCAGTCGTGCACACCCAAACCGTTCTATGCCAACAGTTTAATCAAAAATAGGCCTATTGATATTTTTAAGGATGGATTTTTAAGCACATTTCTTTTCACCAGATGAAGTCTGAAGTGGTTGTTAAGTAGAGCATTCCTAGAACCACTTGAAGTGTAGTGGATGTATTAACTAATGAATATTCAGTAGTTAGGCACTTGAAAGGGATTCAGTGGAAGGGGCTTAAGACCCAGCTCAGTTGTTAATTGATGACATCCCCTACAAAAATGGATGTTGAATATGTATGTGTGGAATCATCATTAGCACATGTTCATACTTTATAGGCGTGATGCAACACAGGGTAATATTTTATGAAAGAAGGCACCTTACGTTTAATGAAAGCTCTATAAAGGTAGTCATTTGAACTTAGAGTAAATTGATAAATTGAAGGACATGGGGTGGAAAAAGCAATGACCTCGTTTTTGATCATGTGGATGTGATTATTTTTGGTTTTAAGAGGTAGATGCCTGTATGATGTTTTGTCCCTTTCACGACCTTATAGACGGTGGTTGTTAAGCAACATAACTGACCGGTGCGCAACAATCGGGCAAAACAGATGAGGTTGACTTAGATTGTTGACATGTAAACATTGAACACATAAATACATTTGCACAATGGGCACACACACAATGGGCACACAATGGGCACTTTTTGTCTCTCAACTACATGATTACAGTTGTTGGTTTAGCTAGCTAGAGAATTTTTGCCATATTATCATTGAAATGAAATCAGTCAAAACACCTGAAAACAAGACATGATATCAAGGACAAGATGAAACTAGCTGAAACGAGTCACTTACAATTTCCCACATGGCAGTTTCTTGTCATTGTTGGTAGCTATCTGACCATACAGAATCACAACAACTCACTGACTTCTGCCCCATTGAAGCATGCAAATTGTTTTTGTGATGTTGTCAGCTAACCCATCTATACAATAGAACAGGCTTCTCCAATATGGGACTGAGCGTATGATTGGTGTGAATGTGTTTGTGACTGTGAATGGTGTAAAACCAAGATAAATGTTTAATTAAAAACTCTTTAAATCTTCATAACATTGTCTGTGTGGTGGCATGGGATCTTAGAAACCTGTTTAATTATCTGTCCTGGGAAATAAGCTGTTTACTCCCAAATCTCAATACTTAAATGGCAAATGAAATGAATCAAAGAAGATAATTAACCTTATGGGTGAGACATATCTGTATAGGGTCCCTCAGTGAGGTGGAGTTGGGGAGAGGGCATTCGTGGTAGATGTGCCCTCTACCCAACTCTATGGTCACGTGAGGACAGAGGGCACTCGTGGCAGGTGTGCCCTCTATATATCTCTATGGCCAGGTAATTATACCGGCAGCCATTGAGGGTGCCTCCTTTCAATCCGTCTCGAAGGACCAATGTAACTGAATTAAGGGGAGGGTTACGGTAAATAGATGCCTATCTACCGTGGGCTCTGGTAAGGTTGCAGGCAGAGGCAAAGATGCAGTTTATGAGTCTTTATGTATTCAGAGGAGATAGGTGATACAGGGCATGGAACATGTTATTCAGATGGGTTGAAGAGGTTTTTATGTCTTGAGCAGTGATTTGACTCCGTAACCAAGTGGTTGGTTATGTAGGATAGGTAACAGGTAAGTATGGTTAGTCTAAAGGGAAATGACAAATAACAGGCAATAACCAGACCAGAGACCACAGTAGATCTATTCACCATAACCCTCACCGTCAGTCCTAAACCTCAATTCAGTTTAGTCCCCTGGATATCAAATGCGTCGCCCAGAGTTCTGAAATAATTTCTCTGAATAAGTTACCAATGGCAAGCACAAACCAAATCACACTGATAGGGAAGAAAGAGGGAGAGTGGGAAGATTGAGGTTCTTAAGAGTAATGACACAGCTTCTCAAACAGTATCTGAGGATAGAAGAATAAGGCAATGACTCCATGAGCTGTTCCATTACCACCTCTAAAAGTTAAATTCTGTTAGTGGCAATGATGACTTTACTCTTTTAACCTCACCCACACGTTTAGGGGGTCGTCCCTCTGGCTCCGGGTATCAACGATGGCTGGGTGTATCGGCAGTAGCATTTCCTTTCCACCAGCAGACCCAGACTTTTTCGCTGGGGTTTATCGGCAGTGGGCATCCAACGTTATGGTGCATTACAGCCATCTACTATAGGAGTGTGGGCCAGAGACAGGGAGAAACTAAATCCTACCGACCAGCCACGTTTCTCTTAAGAAAGATAAAATATTTGAGACTATCTAATGACGTTCTACTCAGTATGATTTAAACTCATGCCCTGTATCACCTTCTCCCTCATACTGGATCTCAGCCTCTCTCTTTCCCTCTCATACTGCCCACACTGTATCAGTACATGCGCCACTGTCTCTGTTTCCTGGCAATAATCACACTTTCTTGTTGGATGCTTTCCTATCACATTTATAGTCTTATTCAACCGGCTGTGTCCCACCCTTGGTCTTGTAAAAATAGCCTCCTCTCTTCTGTCTCTTCCTGCCGTCCTCCCCGACTTTCTTCTGCACTTGGAATAAATGTAACAGGCCCAGACTGGAGCTGAAAGCTCCATTTTCCGTAGAGTGGTATATTGTTAAGTTAAATGAGGCCCAGGTGTGGCAAACCTGGGCAAATTCCTGTCTCCAAGGAGACCAGCCAAAAGGGAGGAGTCTATAATCAACTAGAAAAGTACATTTTCTGAAAATGTGTTTGCTTGCTATGTACCTTGTCATAAAGTACTTATGGTTGTGAAATAAATTATAGTAGTGATAGTTACTTCAGTAGTAATGTTAGTGACTGGTTATAGTTCAATTGAATCAAATGTATTCATAAAGCCCTTTTTACATCAGCAGATGTCACAAAGTGCATATACAGAAACCCAGCCAAAACCCCAAACAGCCAACAATGCAGATGTAGAAGCACGGTGGCTAGGAAAATGTCCCAAGAAAGGCAGGAACCTAGGAAGAAACCCAGAAAGGAACCAGGCTCTGAGGGGTGGCCAGTCCTCTTCTGGTTGTGCCGGGTGGAGATTATGAGAGTACATGGCGATTAAGGCCAGATCGTTCTTCAAGATGTTCAAACGTTCATACAGTTGAAGTCGGAAATTTACATACACTTAGGTTGGAGTCATTAAAACTCATTTTTCAACCACTCCACAAATTTCTTGTTAACAAACTATAGTTTTGGCAGGTCAGTTAGGACATCTACTTTGTGCATGACACAAG